>NC_089250.1:254155116-254415116 GCF_963930625.1 Muntiacus reevesi | reverse complement strand
CCAAAAACCTGAATGCACTTTTCCGAGGATGCTCCAGCCTGGTCGAGGGCGCCCTGAACCTGCCCAGCCCCGGGGAGGCTGAGAGAGGTGGAGAGATTTACTTTGGCTTCAAAAGGGGCATGTGTGTGAGTGACAGATGTCCTTGCCAGAAGGGGGCTGCGTTCACGTTCTTTGGGTGTGTATAGGACTGTTTCTAAAGAGTCTTGTAGTCTCGTTTTTTTCTCCCCCTCCTCTTTCTGCAAATTTGCCATTTATATGGAAAAATTGAAATGTCATTCTTATGTTTATGAAATGCTTTATGAAATGCGATATGCTCATGGAATCTTAAAAAATTCAAACCACACAGCATTGGAAAAACATTTAGCATCCTTAGGCAGGTGACCTGGGATCAGAGTATAAGCTTGCAGGTTGTGTTATTTTCCTTTTTCTTTTCTTGTCCCCTCATTTCTGTTCTGCCCAGGCTTCTGCTGCTCCCCTGTCTGCTACCACCTTGTGAGAAGGGAGTGGGGTCCCAAATGTGACCTTATTTTGCTCTAGGAAAGGCCACCAAGCATCCCTAAGCAGGGGATGAAAATATTGCACAGGAACATTTGATGAATTTACCTTGCTTCTCTCCTTTAGACTTGCCTAATGCAGGAGATCTGGTTCCCAAGACTGGACTAGAATGTATGTATGCTCCAGAGGGAACTCTGGATCTCAACTCTTTTGAAATCCTGCAGCTGATTCATGTTGATGTATGGCAGAAACCAACATAATATTGTAAAGCAGTTATCCTCCAATGAAAAAAATTTTTAAAATCAGTATTTTGCTCCATTTACCCTGCTTCCATTTCCCTATTCAGTCTCCTGCTCTCAACTCTGACTGTGCCCTGAAATGGTTCTGAAATGTTTATTATGCATCTTTACCATGAATAAAAAGTTTCTTTCCTCATGTGAAGTACAGACCAGCTAAGCAAATCCTGGGTGATTTGCTTTGCAATGTGTTTTGGCTTCATAAGCTTTTCCAGTTTTTCAGGAAATAAAAGAAACCCTATCCATGAAAGTAAGGGAATCAAAACCAGCTTATGATGTGGGAAAACACAGTTTGCATTGTTTATTCCATGCTTTTAAGTGACCAAAAAAAATATTTGCAAGATATCATTCAGTAAATGTACATTAACAACAATAACAATGGAAAAAAACCAGCACAACAACGACAGAGGGTGCACCGAGAGTGTTATTTGAAAAGTCATGCCCTGGAATGACTTAGAGAAAATGATTCCATTATAGCACTTTTAAAAGTTGGCATGTGGACATTTTAAATCAGGGGCAAGCATTTGCAAGAAAAGCAAGTAGGAGTAGGAGAAAGCAAAATGCATGCTCTCCCGTTCTTTGTGAAATCACTGTATTTTTCCCTTTTCTGATGCCAGGGCTCATTAATAAAAAAGGCATGTCTTTCATTTCGAAACCTCCTTTCTGCTTTAGGTCATTCTGAAGATTTTCATAAATGGTCCTGATCTTTTAAGTTGCAGTTTGTGTTCACGGAGGGCGGCTGACGTGGGGCTCCTCTAGGCTGTCCTGCGCCCTAACAGGCAGGCCAGCATCTGGAATCTGGGGTTCAGAGTTTTCTCCACGTGGTGACGACTTACACATTCCCACTTTGCGAAATCACATTATTCTAATGAGTATGCAAATGAAAGGAAAGCTGTGGGAAATGGCTCTGGATGAGTCGCTTGTCAAAAATGTTTTACCAGGGAGGGGGTGTCAGGAAGGGGCGGGGGAGCCAGGCTCCCTCGTTTGCCGAGTGGCGTTTTCTGGGGGACTCGCGTTGGGTGGCACATGGCCAAGTCTGAAGGAAACACATCTTCATTGATGTGCCTATTGTTACTGGTTCTTATTCATGGTATTTAAACAACTCATGCAGATTTTGACAGCTTTTCCCTTTCCCTATTTACATAGACTTTATATTTTGTTAGAATTTCTGAAGACCAGTGGTCCAGGGAGGTGGGAGAGAGGAGTAAGGTCAAGGTGGGTCTGGGTGCGACATCTGCTGAATCGTCTCAAAGGCTCAGGCCCAGAAAAGATGCTGAAAACATTGGTCATGGAGACACTGTACGGAACAGTGGCCCTTGGGTACTCTGCTGGGGAAATAGACCTCTCTTTAGGGAGAGGTAGATACAGAGGGAGTAGAAGAGGATGGAAGAAGGCTTAAAATAAGAAAAAAATAAAATGTTTACTATAAAAAAGAGAGGGCACAAGAAGGTAACTTTCATTATGTCTAAAATTATGTCTGGCACATGTGGCCTCGGGCTTTTATTTCCCGTAGAATGGAGAAGAGTTCCAGGGCTTTGTCCCCGTCACCAAGGGCTGGTCTATAAATGCCTGAGGTCTGGCTGTTAATGACCTTACAGCAGTTTCCCTGGATCCTTGGTGCACAGACAGACATCTGAACACATCTCCATGCAGCCCTGTGCAACATAGCGTCTTTTCAGGGTAGACCAAAGTGATCCAGGTCCCTCTGCGAATACAGGGCCTGTCAGACATGTAACAAGGTAGGTTCAAAAATAAAGTTCAGCATGACTCAAAATAAAATAGCAGTCCTGTGTGGGTTGCAGAGCACACCCCCGGGGGGGGATGGTTTGGAGGTTGCCGTGTCAGTCATCCTGGCCT
The DNA here is from genome assembly GCF_963930625.1 of Muntiacus reevesi. Taxonomy (NCBI): domain Eukaryota; kingdom Metazoa; phylum Chordata; class Mammalia; order Artiodactyla; family Cervidae; genus Muntiacus; species Muntiacus reevesi. Next base: position 254,412,468 of record NC_089250.1, on the reverse strand, counting down.
CAGGGCCGAGTGAGGAACTCAGGTCAACTCTGAACCTTTTCAACTGAGGGATGGTTCATGTATATTGTTAATAAGATGTTAATTTTCCATAGCATGCCATTAGATTACAACACATTTTTTTTAGGGAAAGATGTTATCTTTATGGAGTTGACTTATTTGCAAACTTAACATAAGCTTTCAAACCCACAGAAAATATGGCAGTGTGTTTATATTTAAAATAGATTTTAAAAAATCCAGTGAGTTACTGTGAATTTACTTACCGCCCAATAATACAGGGATAAAAATAATTTATGCTCCTATTTTAATTAAAAGCAAATCATTTTTGTCAAGCAACAGCAGCTCAGTCTAGTGGTTAGAACATGCAGTAGGAGTGGTGACTCTTTTAGCTTTCTTCTTGGCTAGGAGTGGACTGGCTGCCTAATGGGGCAGGCTCTTTAATCTCCCTCAACAGTTTCCTCAACCCTTATAAAGTGCACTAAATCCACCCAAACCATGCTGTGTGGAGTCACTAACAAAAGACATCTCACATGGCAAAGTCCCAAGGCTCAGTCTGAGACATTGACAGCTGACGTCAAGAATTCAGAGATGGTTTTGGGGTGGAAGGGCTGGTGCCCTAGCCAGCAAGGGGGTGTAGGACTTCCCATGTTACCACAAATTGAAAGTTAGAGAAGCAAACTTGGAAGCTATGTTTGAAGAGTCTGCAGTTGATCTTCTTGGCCACCAGAATGCATCCAATGCCCATGGACACAAATATGCAGGAACCTCCTCTTCTTCCCAAGGCTAGCCTGTCTCCCACAGTCAAGAGGAGGGATGAGATCACAAAAGAGAGGAGGTGTGGGAAGAGGTCGTGATCATAAGAAATGCTGCTGCTCACCATCACTCTTGCTCCATAGTCGCTCATCTAGCATTTCGTTATTGAGAGTCGATTGTATACTTGGTTTGGAGAGGAGCCAGATTTGTGTGGATTAGAGTAGCTGGGGAAGACTCCATGGCTAAAGGAAAATATTGCTGTGTTTCCAGAGCATGGCAGGACCTTCTTTGGGAGCAAAAATGAAGTATAAGGAGTTATCTCTGTCTTTCAGAGACTACAGCTATGTCCTAGGCAAGGTGGCAGCCCTGGGTGGTAAGTAATGGCATTTACAACTTGTGGTTGAGGGTTGGTTTTCAAGAAGGTGATGAGAGTAGACCCCACCTAGTATTCTCCTCTGTCACTTCGGTAAGCATTAGGTTGGAATTGGCTGGTGTGGATTGACGCAAAGAGAACTGAACTTGGAGTCTGAGAAATGGGTGAACTCTATGATCTTGGAACAAGCTCTTCATTGATACATTGTCTGCAGCTAGGAGATGCTGAAGTTGAGATGAGATGTACAAGAACATGCTTTATAAACTATAACACACAGTGCATGAATGTAGTAACTTATTTTGCTCTCTAACTTGTCACTTGCACCAACTTCTTCATAATCCCTTCAAAGAAGAAATTTCAGGTCTCTCCTGGGACTGAGTACAGGGGTAGGCATCAATAAACAAACATTGGTGAGTGGGCAGTGGGTGGATGGATGAATTTATATTGGCTGATTCCAAAGGTGTCTGAGACCCTCATAACAATAGTGCCTAAAAAGGTCACTTAAGGAGCAGAAAATCATTTGGTTGGAAAATGAGAAGGCGTACCTCTCTCTTCTTTTCCTATAGTAGAGAGCATGTCTCTGCCATTGTGGTTTCTGTCAAATACAGGAGTGAAGCAGCAAGGGAAAAGAGGAAGAGGCTCATTGCCTGGTTCCCTTAGGGGGCATTTTCCTACCTGAATGTTTTTTCTTGTGTAATGGCTCTGAAAGCTGTCCTGTTTCTTCCCCTCCCCCACCAAAGCCCAACAAATCTGGTGAATTTGGCAGAAAGTCCCCTTTAAGCCACGCATGTGTTGGGCCCCATAGAGGTCACAGGCTGACAGAGCAGGAGTATGACAGTTCTTATACATAAACTACCCAGGAACTCGAGGAACTATAAAAATGACCAAGAATTTAACTTTGGGTCTCACAGTGTGACAGAGTTCAGGACACAAGATTTGAGTTGAGACCTGCCTGCATTAGAATTTTTACTCTTTGAAACTCTGATAAGTAGCCTAACTTTTCTGAGCCTCCTTGTTGGTAAAATAGGTAGGAGTAGTATCTCCCTAATATTATTGTGACAAACATTTAAGCTTGTGAATGTTTATTATTATTATCCAGCATGCACCCAAAACATTCAGAAATGGGGGGGGGGGTGGTTGCTATGGGTTGGAAGAGTTAGGAAAAACACTATGGCAAAAGAAACAAAATTATGCCATGAGGCTTCCAATCTATTTCAGAGAAGCAGAGAATGATCCTGGTCAGTGGGTAAAAAAAAAATATTCTTGCTGCCACAGGAGTCAGGCAGGCTGTTTGAGAAGCAAAGGAGAGAGTAGACAGAGAAGCCAGGTACCTTGATTCCCGGACACCAGGTTGAAACACCTGGGGGGAGAAAAAAAAACAACAAGGTGAGAAGAAATTCAGCAACCAGATAGTAACTAAAAGTTAAGAGTAGGGGGTAGTGGAGTCAGGGTGGGGAACATTTGTTCTGTCTATTCACTCATTCAACAAAAAATGAGTGGATGGAGCATCTTTTCTGCACCCTAGGGATGTAGTTAAAAAAAAAAGAAAGAAAACCTTCTACAGCTCAGATTCAGTAGGAAGGAGATGGAATATAAATAACATGATAGATGATTCTAAGTGCTGGAGCAAGGGACCTATGGAGTGTTGGTGGAAAGGGGGTTGATTGAAATGTGGTGGTATAGGAAACTTCACATTCAAGGTGACATTTGGGCAAAGACTCAAACTTGGTGACTTAGGGACTCCAAATAAGAGGCTAACACAAAGATACAGGTAAGAATGACGGTTTAGGTCACAGTGGCTGCTACTAAGCTCTGTGGAGCTGCTGAAAGACCAACAAGTCTTGTTTATAGGCTGGGTGAGAGGGAAAAATAATAGTTGGAGTGGTTCCGGATTTGGGAACTGGGTAAATGCTGAAGCTTCAGTTGAATGTGGTATACAAATCTGTGCAGAAATACGTTGGATGAGAAGGGAAAATTAGGAATCAGTCTGGGATACATTAAGTGTGTGCATGCCCATTAGACATCTAAGTGGCATCCCAGATGAGTGGTTGATATATGATTTGGAAGCTCAAGGGAGAGGTCCTGGCTGGAGTTATAAATTTGTTGAATTTATATCAGCATATAGATGGAATTTAAACTGTGAAACTGGATGTACTTATTAATGGAGTAAATATGTAGAAATGAGAAAGAGCGTCCAAGGACTGAACTCTGAAGCACCTTCTCCATCGAGGTTGAAAAATGAAAAGGATTCAACAAAGGAGGTGGAAAAGTTGCAATCAATGATGTAGGAAGTAAACCAAAAGTGCTGTGTTTTAAAAGCCGAATGAAGGAAGTTTTATAACGAAGAGGGTTAGGGTTAGTTGCACCAAATACTGCAGATATGTCAAACCCGTAAGTGTTGAGAATTTACTTTTCTAGCAACATGGAGATTATTGGTGACTTTGAGACTACTGGGATTGGTTTACGTACATATAATAGAGCATTTTGGGGGGTTAGGTCCAAACGATTTGCGTTTTGGACCCAGGTTCACTCTATTCTTTTTTGTGTGACTTTGGGAAAGCTACTTGATCTTTCTAGGCCTTGTTTGTTTTTCCTTTCATCTGTAAATGTGAGGTGATATTAAATACTGTTTATCCATATCTCAGGTTTCTGTAATCTAGGGTCAGTCTACCTCTTAAGATATAATCAGAGTGACTATTACTGATCTGAATAATCTATGGAAATCTTTTTAGTTCATGAGGTTTTCATGGCAAGTATAGTGGGGTGGTTTGCCATTCCCTCCTCCGGTGGATCATGTTTTGTCAGAACCCTTCACTATGACCCATCCTTCTTGGGTGGCCCTAAATGGCATGGCTCATAGCTCCTTTGCCATGACAAGGCAGTGATCCATGAAGGGGACATTACTCTGCCAACAAAGCAGAGAATTTACTCTGCCAACAAACGTCCATATAGTAAACGCTATGGTCTTCCCAGTGGTCATTTATATGGTTGTGAGACTTGGACCATAAAGAAGCCAGAGCTCCAAAGAATTGATGCATTCTAACTGTGGTTCTGGAGAAGCCTCCTGAGAGTCCTTTGGAGAGCAAATCTGTAAATTTTAAAGGAATCAACCCTGAATACTCATTGGAAGGACTGATGCTGAAGCTGAAGTTCCAGGATTTTGGTTACCTGATTTGAACCACTGGCTAATTGAAAAAGTCCCTGATGCTGAGAAAGATTGAGGAGAAGAGGGCATCAGAGGATGAGAGGACTGGATGGCATCACAAATGCAATGGACTTGAACTTGGGCAAACTTCGGGAGATGGTGAAGAACAGGGAGGCCTGGTGTGCTGCAGTTCATGGGGTTGCGAAGAGTCGGACATAACTGGGTGACTGAACAATGACAACAATGGCAAGCTTAGTGTACCTCTAAGCTATCTGTAGAGAGTGTACTGTTATGTTATCATAAGCATGTGTAGCTCCAAGTTTCTGCCTCAAGATTCCATGCTGCTGTCTTCTGGTATTAACTTAGATGTAGACTTATCTGTTTCTTTAATTGTTTTCCTCATACAAAACTTACAAAATAAAACACAAAACAGAATAAGACAAAAACAAAAGAGGAGAAATAGAGGATATTAACATCATACAGGATATTGAATTAGCATCATAGCAGTGCAAAAAAGCTTAAATGTATTATATATTATTTTTCTTAAGAAACTTCCAGTCACTCCATTCAACTTGGCCATCTTCTCTGTTCTTTGCTCTTTTCTTTCAGGAACAAACCCCCTTGTATTAGTCAGGTTAGGCTAGGATATGCTGTAATAACAAATAACTCTAAAACGTCAGGGATTAAGTCAACAAAAGTGCTCACACATACAATTCCACTAATAGGTCTTCAAGATGACTGTCCTCCAGGGGGACTCAGCAATCCAGGCTTCACTTTCTCAGCACGGGGTCTCCCCAGTTTTTGTGATGGGAGAGGGAGGGTGCAGCAACCAAATCTTGTATCCTAAAGATGACTGTTACTTTTGTTCCCACCTAATTGGTATTAATTAACTATAAGGCCACTTCACTTTCAAAGGGGCTGGAAAATGAAGGGGACATATGGATTATTGGGCTGATATAGCTGTTTCTGCCACATTTCTTCATAATTCTCTCATTTTCATACGCAGAGCAATTCGTTTTCCCCAAATTTAGTTTCTAATGTCTTTCCCCAGGCTTTAAACAAAACAACACCCTTCTGGGCTCTCTCTAGGATGGAGGAAGATGCAGGTGACAGAGTGAGCTTGCTCCTTAGGTGAATTATAATGACCAATGGCCCCTTGCAGATTATAAAGCATCACAATCAGAGAAAACACATCTATAGCACTTATTCAGTACCAAGGCTTCACAGGTATTGATGTAATTCATCTTCACAAAAACCCATGAGTTGGGCACCATCACTAGCTCCACATTGCAGATTACAAAACTGAGGTGTAGAGAAATTCATTAATTTTGTCAGGATCATACTGGTAATAAGTGTCAGAGCTGGGATTCACATGCAGGTTGTCTGACCCCGGCATCCGTAATCTTGATCATTAGACCATGTTGCCTCTCTGCAGAGTTGAGCACTACACAATGTGCCTCTTCCCATCCCTCACAAAGCATACATACCACAGTTCTAAGGCTGGAAACATCCAGACTGTGGCAGCAAGATCCTGAGCAATAAGCCCTACTAAGAGGGTTCTCTGCTTTTATGCTTTTGCGGGGAATGGTGCGGCTGCAGAGAATGTGCTCTGGGAAGTGGGTTGTATGATCAATATTATAGTGTTCATTAATATCTGCTTCTTTCCTATCTCTGGCATATAGAGAATGATGCTTCCTTATCCTTGAAGTTAAGAAGGACCGTGTAGTTCATTCTGACTTAACAAAGAAACAAAGTGTTAATTCTGGTGAAAGTATTTAAGAACTAACCCTTGCTAGAACATGCTCTCTTCCTTGATGATTAGGAAAGCACTTAATTCTATGGAGGTAACATCAGATTGAAGTGGACTGTCTTGCTACCATAAGGAGGTCACCTGTCTCCAAGGGCTCCCTGGGCCTATGGTGGCATTGCAAGAGAAAGAAAGAAAATTTCACTTTACTCTTCTGAGGTTCAGCGCTCTTATGTTACTGAAGCAAAACTCAACTTGCCCTGACTGATACATGCAGTATTTTAAAATGTGAATTGGGATAGATTTTGAGGTGGGTTGGATAAGAAGAAGGGAAAATAGGATGAAGATTTTGTTGTCACTTAATCTATCTCTCTCCTGGGCATTTAGAAGCATAAATTACTGTTATCTCAGCAGTAGGGTCATTTCCTCTAAGAACCATTTCCACTCTGTCCTGGAGGCTTCTCAGGGGCAGCGCAGGAGAGGAGCCAGGCATCTGAGGTTATACAGGGACTTAGAATTCCTACGACATTCCTCTCTGAATGCTTAACGTCCTGCCTCTTGGGAAGGGCTAAAGATCACGTGTGAAAGCTCATTTCTTGCCTTGGAGGCAATGTTTTCCTGGTAGGTCGTGGAAATTGGAATTGTCAGTAAAATGCATCCATTTCATTTGTTAGAGCTTTTCTGGAGAATGGTAACACGGTGTCACTCTTGACATGCCTCTTATCTCCCATGCTTTTCCCAGCCTCTCAACAGCCACTTCCCAGGGCACCAGCAGCACCAAGAATGATGATCCCTAAACCTCAGAGATCTGCATTTCTTCAAGGAGTTTAACACGGACTTCACGTAAGATAGAAGGAGAGCTTTCACACACATCTGAGATGGCTTCAGTTCTCTCCGCATTGCTAGATCAGCTTCAGGGTTTGATTGGTAATGTTGGGGAAATCCAGAGTCAGAGGGACCCTTGAGAAGATTAGCAGGGTTTTCATGCAAGAGAGGGAAATGAGTCATCTCTGATATTCCCATTGTCTTCCTAGTTACACTCTCCAAGCCTCTCCCCTTCTCTCCCAGTAACGTCCATAGTTTATAATAATTATGGCTCAAACTCATATTCTAGAAGCCAAACAATCTCTCCCTTTCTCCCCTAAAGAAAACAGCCTTCGGAAGGAAGGACTGAGCTGCTGCGTGGAATGATTTCTCAGGTTTGAGTCCTGGAGTGCTTTCCTTACTCACAAAGCATTTGTTCTTTTAAAGGAACCAATATGTTTGTGTAACTGACGTGAAACAAGCTTGACTCCAAAAAGATTTAGCTTAATATCTGCCTATGCATTCCGGGGGCCGGCCGTCCACGGGATGTGCATTAAAGGCCCTGGCGGTGGCACAGCTCGTCACGTATGATATCGGGCACGCAAATGTGACGTGATGCCCATGTACTCTTGAGGGTAATTCGATGTGCCAGCCAGCTCGATGGGCAGAGAAGCTATAAACATAGTTGTCACAAGCTAGAAAGAGCGCCGGGTCGAAGGCAGGCTGGAGAAGCAGGCAGCATTGGAACCTGTCTCCAAGCCCTAATGAAAGTGTTAATTAGTGTATTACAGAATTTACAGGGAAAACAGCCTCCCTGCCAGGCCCTCGTTGACATGCTCTTCATTAACCACTTCTTTCTCTGGCCCTCGCTTCTCCAGCCTCCTTTCCCCTCCAAGGCACATCTGGGGAGGAGGCAGACAGACGGAATTACGCTACAGAGGGAGGCATTCGGGGGGCTCTGCTAAAAAGAGAAGGGCAATAGGGCGCACAACTGTCTGATGTTTATAGGAATAAGTACACATTTAATCTACATAATCATTAATCTTTCTTTATGTAAAAATGATTAGTAAATAGGGTTTTTAAGCAACTGTTTAGTTTACACATTGGCATCATAGATTAACTTATTTCTAAAACACTTGATTTTATCACTCTGCCTAATGATTTGTCACATGATTTATTGGGTAATATGATAAATCATGTGCAATTTATTGTTTATCCTATAAAGAGTGCAACAATTCGTTAAACAGTGATGAAACCCAGCCGTCATGCAGGGAAGCCCACCTTGCTCTCTGCTGCAGCCAGTGGGACGAGCATTTCCCCTGGGATGGGGTGTCCCTTTCTGTGCCCAGGTTCATAGCATGGGGCAGTTAGACTGCATTTAAATTAAATAGTTTTAGAAAATAATGGTGCAGTCATAATCTTATATTCTAGCCATATTTATTTTATATGGAAAAATAAAGTCTAAAGCCTGATGGGTGTTAAATCCATGGATTTATTTGGGATAATAAATGTGGCATTCTTTGTTACGAAGGCATTAAACTTAACGGCAATGTTTCATGATACTGCATGGCAGTTGTGTTTCTCTGTCCCTGGCTACATTTCAGGCCAAAGCACCCACTGAAAGGTTTTCTGGAACATTTCTGGGTGCTGCCTAAGCTCGAAGGACTTCATGGTGCATGAGGGCTGAGGGCAGAGCCAGTACCAAGGTCTAACCTAGGGTCCTGATTACTGATCTTAAGTCTCCTCCCAGGGACCTGGGGTCAAGAAGGCTGACCACCCCTCTCATCTTGTGGGGAAAGACCAGGGAATACCCAGCTCTCCCCTGGCATTCTGCCCTCCTGTCTCTTAGTTCTTTGCTGTCCCTTCCTTTCTGTAGAGATGTGTTTTTCCTGTCCCGCCCTCCAGCTGCCTTCTGGTGAAAGAATCTAATTCTCATTCCTTCACTCTCAGGACCAATGACCTCCCCAACTCTCTTGTGACTCAAGCGTGCATATGTCACCTTAAACCTCAATGGTCAGAGCAGAACATCATCCAGTGACCATTTAGATCGTGTGAATTTGAGCACAGGACCCAAGGGAGGCCAAGCGGTGCTGGAATTAATAGAAATAGCCTGAGGAAAGCGCCCAACTGTAGAAGTAAAGGGAGCTGCTGGTGGCCACCTTGTCCTCCAAGAGCATAGAGAAAGTGCCCCCCGAGAGTGAAGCCAGCACAGGTAATGCCTGGGGAGACCCAACCCTGTGTTAGTTAGTATATTACATGTTAAGTCGTATATGACCTTGTATGAGCCCCTGGATCCAGCCCTACCAGAAACACGCTTCCCCTAGGACTTACTTTTTCTTGTGTTCTTTTTCGTTCAAGCCAATTTGGCAGAGATTTTCAATTAAAAAAATTTTTTTAATGAATATATTAGCCCTTCCATATGACTGAGTCCATATTTTTTCATCAGGAAAGCATATTATAGGGAGAAGGGACATTTCACTCTCTAATTTCCTTCCGCCCTCTCTAACAACGTCACGCACACTGTGATTCTCTGAGCACAGCTTTGGCAGAGGTGCCCTGAGACTCTCACCTCACCCAGAATAGTCCCACCTTGACTTGTTTGACATACGGGACCTCTACGTCAAATATCACTTTAAAAATAAGTTCAATGATTATAAATTGAAGTATGTGGCACTCTATCTAGAATGTGCATGCTTAACCACGCAGCAGTGTCTGACACGTTGCAACCCTATGGACTGTAACACACCAATCTCCCTTGTCCATGACACTCTCTAGACAAGAATACTGGAGTGAGTTGCCATTTCCTCCTCTAGGGGATCTTCCCGACCTAGGGATCAAACCATCTTTTCTGTCTCCTTGCATTGGCAGGTGGGTACTTTACCACTGAGCTACCTGGGACAACTGGATAACCACATGCAAAAGAATAAAGTTCCCTGGTGGGCCAGTGGTCAAGACTCTGTGCTTCCACTGAAGTAGATGCAAGTTCTATCCCTGTTCAGGGAGCTAAGATCCCACATGCCCAGCCACACAGCCAAAAAAAGAAAAAAAGAATAAAGTTGATCTCTTTCCTCACAATACACATGTAAGCTCCTGCAAAAAAAATGTACATTGTACCTTGTGTATGGCAGATAGTATCAAGCATGACACATTTTTACTTGGAAGGCTCTCAATAAACATAGACTAATTCTTTGAATACTCAGAGGGAAGCAAAGGCAATCTGAGTGTGAATGACACGTTTATTAAGTTGTCGAGAGGCTAAGCAGACTTTTTATAAAGACTGTGTATTTTTAATGTCCAGGGTGTATGGTAGATTAAAGATGGCTAAAAATTCTTTGTTATTCCTCCATCGAAAGATAGAATCTAATTTCCTTTTCTTGAGTCTTGGATGGCCTTAGTGAGATAACCTTTCCTTTTCATCAATAGATTATGGCAGAAAGGATATTCTAGCCCTTCATTGTTAGGTCCTGAGAACACTGTAGCTCCCGCCTGGTCTGTTTATAACGTTTACCCTAGAGGAAGCCAGTTTACATGGAGGAAGCCCTCATATTCTGAGACTGCCATACTGTAAGGAAGCCCAATCTACTTGTGCAGGAGGCCATAGGAAGGGGGTGCTGGCCAGCCTCCAGTCATTCTGGCCCAGGCACCAGCCACATGAGTGAAGAAGCCACTGGACGACTCCAGCCCTATCATCTGACTGTAACGACAGAAGAAACGGGGTCCAGAAACCATCTGATTAAGAAATAGGGGAGATGATGAGATAGCGCTGGTTCTGTTTGGTTCAGTGTGGTTTGCTGTATGGCAATAGACAATGAGAACCGGGAAGAAGCTCCTTTATCACACACACATGCAACATACGTGATTCTCCAGTGTTTTAGGGACTTTGAGTTATGTGATCTCTCATGTGCCTTTAACCTTCAAAAAACACAATGGCCCCACAGATCCTGAGAGATGAGCATTTCTCTTCCCAGTCTGGCCCACATCCTGTTTGAGAGCACTTGATGTGACAGAAGAACTGTGACTTTGAATGAGAACACCTGTGTTCTGCCCTTTTTCTGCCAGAAAGGAACTGGCATCTCTGGAGGAGCAGTTTCCCTCCCTTCTTGGGGTCTTGGCTCTTAGAACTCAGTTTATACGTCCTGTGCTCAAGAAGCCCTCATAGACCTTCCACATGGTAGGCAGTCTGTCTCTCCTCTTCTATCCACCTGCTATCACATCACACTGTCCAGTTTTCATCAGAGCACTGAATCCAGGATGGCCTTAGTGATTTGCTTGATTAGTTTCCTTTGGTCTTCCATAGAAGGGAAAAGTGAAACTGTTAGTCTCTTAGTCGTGTCTGACTCTTCGCAACCCCATGGACTATAGCCCGCCAGGCTCCTCTGTCCAGGGAATTCTCCAGACAAACATACTATAGCAGGTTGCCATGTACTTCTCCAGGGGGTCTTCCTGACCCAGGAATAGAACCCGGGTAGATTCTTTACATGTGAGCCACCTGGGAAACCTCAGGATGGTAACACAAAGACAACAGCGACCTTGGTCTGCACTCCAAGGATACGGTTGAACATGGATAATGTTACAGCGAATGGACAGGTTCCCATTCCAAAGCTATAAAGTGTCTATGGTACCTTCAGCTAGGGCAGCCCAAGATCTTAGGATCTGAAGACTAAAGAGCCCTGGACAGGCCAGGAACAAGGATATTATATAGCTTACAAGGCAATAGAGCAGTGATCCCTACCTAAAAGCTCCTCTTCAGGGGATGCCCAGAAGACCCCAGGGCTCCCCCAAAGAGCTCAGCTAGCCGAATCGTAGTGGTGAGTCACTGGCCAGTTCCGGGTCCTCCCACCCTGGAGGAGCTTGTAAGTTTGGCAATGTGTTTATCCCTCTTAATCCCTCATAAAATACTATTTGCCAATAATGTCACCCTGTAATTACATTTACTGAACTCACTCTGCCTGTGTGTATGCTCTATTTTCATTATGTAGCTTCAACCTTTATAATGTTACCAATTGACACTATAATTAGTATAGTTTACTGCAGCACTGATTATGAGGGGCCTCCTTGTCAATCAGCCTCTGTTTGCTCCTGTCGGAGGAGCCATTATTTCTTTACCTCTAGAAGTCTTGGTTAATTCGCAGGGCACAGTGGTGTGAGAGAAAGGACAGCTCCCGGGGCCAACTTGCACTTGACCACCCAACCCTTAGGTGGTCACTGTGCATCCAGCCTTGTGACGTGTGGCCCTTGGCCAGAGCTCTGGGGAGGAGGAGAAGCCCTTTGGGTCTGTGTGGAGGGCCAGGGCACTGTGTGCCGCTCCAGCCTCTTGCCTGGGGTCCCGTGGCTCAGGCTTTCTGGGGCGCCTTCCCCCACCCAGGGCTCCCCTGCCCTACCTGCCTCCAGGGGCTTCAAAGAGCTAACAGATGTGGAAGAGCTTTTGAAATAAGCGTGCCATATAAATTCAAGGTGTTTGGGAATGGTTTTCTCATAAACCTGCCAACACTATCTTTTTGGAAAAGACAGAAGTCACAAATCCACTCTCCTTTTAATTTACCCTGGTATTTCCTCAGCAGATGGCTAAAGAGCTGCTTGTCGTGTGTCCTCCGTTCCAGCATCTAGAAACTAGCGCCTTGCTTGGCAACCCCAAGGACCAGGCCTCCCTGAAGGCACGGGTCTGCTTTCCTGTGATGCCCTCAGAGTGCCTGTTGGGAGGAAGGCAAGCACCGCTTCCTTCCCCCAAGATCCCAGTGCCCTTCCCAGACCTGTCTAGCTGCCTCCCCCGGGGCTTCTCTGAAAGCCAGATACCTCTCCTTGTATGACCTTATGGAGAGCACACCCAGGTGTGACCTGCCTGACTTCTGGAGGCAGGAAGAAGCCCATCTCTGAGGTTCCTGGACTCTGTGCCCTCTGGCATGTAAGGCAGGTCACTACCATCATTGCTGCTGGCTGCATATCCCCCTGCATATCCCCCAGACCCTAAGTCTGGCTTGGAGCTGGAGGAGAGTGAGGAAATCCAGCATCAGCTGAAGCTCAAGCCTTATTCTCTAACACAGCTCCAACAACTCCAAAGGCTAAGCCTCTCTCTCTCTCTGCCTTCTGACTCTATCACTTCCTTCAAAACTGGAGAAGGCAAATGGCTAAAGGTGAAAGTAACTTAGACTTTTAACTGCTTCCCAGGTAATATTCTGTCACTTTTGAGATTGCAAGCAAGTATTGCATTTTGGATTCTTTTGTTGAGTCCATTTCTTCTAAGGGATTCTTGACCACAGGTAGTAGATATAATGGTCATCTGAATTAAATTTGCCCAATCCCATCCATCTTAGTTCACTGATTCCTAAAATGTGGATGTTCACTCTTGCCATCTCCTGTTTGACCACATCCAATTTACCTTAATTCATGGACCCAACATTCCAGGTTCCTATGACGTATTGTGCTTACAGCATCGGACTTTACTTTCACCACCAGATACAACCACAGTGGGGCACTGTTTCCAGTTTGGCTCAGCCTCTTGATTGTTTCTATAGCTACTTCTCTGCTCTTCCCTAGTAGTATACTGGACACCTACTGACCTGGGGGGCTCATCTTTCAGTTTCACATCTTTTTGCCTTTTTGTACTGTTCTTGGGGTTCTCAAGGCAAGAATACTGAAGTGGTTTGCTGTTACCTTCTCCAATGGACCATGTTTTGTCAGGCCCTAACTAGCAGGGACATGCTTTTCAGCTGCTCCATATAGCTGGATGAGAAGCCTGGTTCCCTGGTTGTCCCATTGCTGGTCCTTGTTGAGCATGTAGGTCCATATAGTCAAAGCTATGCTTTTTCTAGTAGTCATGTTTGAATGTGAGAGGTGGACTAAAAAGAAGGCTGAGCACCAAAGAACTGATGCTTTCAAACTGTGGTGCTGAAGAAGACTCTTAAGAGTCCCTTGGACTGCAAGGAGATCAAACCAGTCAATCCTAAAAGAAATCAACCCTGACTATTCACTGGCAGGACTGGTGCTGAAGCTGAAACTCCAATACTTTGGCCACCTGATGCAAAAAGCCAACTCACTGGAAAAGACCTTGATGCTGGGAAAGACTGAATGGCAAGAGGAGAACAGGGTGATGGAGGATGAGACGATTGGATGGCATCCCTGACTCAGCAGACTTGAGTTTGAGCAAAATCAGGGAGATAGTGACAGCCAGGGAAACCTGGCATGCTGTAGTTCATGGGGTTGCAAAGAATCAGACATGACTTAACAACTGAACAACAACTACAACAACAAGAGGTAGCAATCTTGAGGACAGTTCTACCGCTATACCGCCAGCTTCCATGGCAGGAAGCTGCATGCTCCACATGCAGCCCCTTCCATTCCAGAGTACCTGACTTGCTGCTCAAACAAGCCTCCCCATATCTTTCATCTGTAGGCCCCCGTTTTGTTCTTGGCTGTGACACAGAGCATAGCTGTTTCCCTGTTTCTCTAGAATCTCCCCCCCCACCCCTTTATAGCTCATCTGTCTCTCTCCCAGGATACCTGAGGTACAGACTCCAAGGGTCAGCATTTCACACTTGTCACAGCAACAACCAATAAATCACGTAGGATCTCAGCCTGCCTTCTGGAAACATGTGGCAGCCCTTGTTTTCCAGGGTCTAGCCTTTCTTTCCTATTCTTCTGATGATTTAACACACACCCATCTCCAGACCTTGTTGCCTGGGTGTTAAATACCTACTGTGCCCCAACTGTGCTGCCGATGGTGGGGAAGCACATGAGATCATCCATGCTCCATCTGGGACCTGGAGTCTGATCTGTAGAGACCTGTTCTAACTTCAGAAATGGAGATCAAGGGTGGGATGGGGGTCACAGGAGCTGAGGGTCAGTTTTCCTTGCTTGTGCCCAGGGTGATACTATGGACTTACAACCACACGCCAGTTCTTTTTCTTCCTGGTCATAAAATTCTGTCTGTTTCCTTCCCTAGCATGTTCTCTCCCCATCACTGCTGCTTTGAGCTGAAACTCCTCCTTCTGAAGAGTGCAGACTACCCCTTAATATGTCCATCCTCCTCACCACCCTCCTTAACTCTGCTTTCTTTCCAAAGCACCCCACTGCTCAGTCTGGGAACTTGGAAGCACAGGGGTCTTTGCAGGTGAGCCCACCTTCTAATAGAGATGGAGAAAGGTATTTTGTAAACATGAGAGCAGATTCAGGCTCCCAGCGGATGCGCATGTAATATGGCTTATGCTAGATTACTCTAGCTTAAGTTAGAGTCTGTGATTTAGCATTCCTGTTTAGCTGCCGAATTCCACGGAGGATATTGCTGGATCCCAAATCTTTTGTCAGTGTAATTGAGCATAACGTCTTTTCAGGTTTGTATTTCAAAAGATGCATTATCTCCTCTCATCCATTTGTTCTATTTGAGCTATTCAAAACTTTTAGCGTGCCCCATCCCTCGGAAGGAATTTGAGTTTTAGGCTGATAATTTATGTTTATGCTGAGAATGCGATTTCCTTTCTGCACCCAGAATGATTAATAGACTTCTCTCTGTAAATTAGTGTGGGAAAAGATATAGGTAAATCGCTAACTGGACTGAGAATTTCACTTCATTCCAATGATTTCTTCAAGCTCATTCTTATTCGTGCTCCATAGATGCATGATTTTTCCTGGACCTCATGCCATGTGATCATATGAAAGTCCTTACCCTTGCTCTCCACCTCCTGACAACCCTCTTTTAGGAGTGAGGATCAGCCAAACACTCCTTCCCCCAGCAAAATTCAGGCTGCTGTCTGTTTTCATGTAGTCCTATGAGTGAAGAACAGTTTTTAAATTTTTTAAAAGGTTTAAAAACTCAAAAGGAGAATAATATTTTGTGACACCTGAAAATTATGTGACATGCAGATTTTACTGTCCCTAAATAAAGTTTTGTTGGAACACAGTGGTGCTCATCTATCTATGTGTTGTCTAGCTGATTTCACACCACCATGGCAGAGTTGAGTCATTTCGACAGAGACCTTATGGCTGGCAAAACCTAAAACATGTACTATCTGGCCATTTGCAGGAAATATTCGCCAACTATTGCATTAGAGAAAGAATGAGAGTTTGCTCATGCCTCAGGTTGATATTTGGATTTTTGGCTGCCTGGCTGTGTTTGCTCGTCTGTTAGTGATCACATCTTAATTTCCCTTGGAGAATTCTCCCTCTGTCCTCTCAGCCCCTGCATTTGAATGGTTCCATCCTCCTTTAAACTGGCCCCACCATGTGACTTAAGCTGGAGCCAGTAACCTCAGCAGATTCCCCCAAGAGAGACTGATTGGTTCAAGATGCTTACTTGAGTCAACTGGGCCAGTAGGATCTGTGTCAGGGCAGACGTTTTTTCTTTGCAATGTGAATCATGGCATGCAGAACGGAAGCAACTACAGGCATCTTGTGATAATGAGAGACTTGATAAGAGAATTAGAACTAGTGGCTTTATTTCAGTCCCAAAGCAAATCAGACCTGATATCCCTATCACCTGTCTGGTTGAGTCCATGAATTTTTGCTTAAATCTGTGTTTCTGTAACTAGTGCACTGTGTTTGTGTCATATGTGACCCTCACAATCAAGGCCTGGCTCACATCATTCTGCTGATCATGGGTTGGGATTGGGCTGGCCCAAGGGACCCCCATCAGTGGACCAGACACATGCTTCCATTAACCGAGATTTGAGTTGATCTCAAGACAAAACTTCAGGTGGACTGCTCATGCCTTTCCAAAAGTGATGGGGATGTACCTCTGGATCATAACATGGTCTGCAATGGTGAGAGAGGGCAAGCGACTGAGTTGCTGGGGCAGAGGTGCCATTCTAAGCACCACCTGAACACCAGCCATCTTCGAGGAGGGTCTTGGACTGTACTGACTGTGTTTCTGGCAGAGAAACACATGGTGGAGTGGAAACGCCAGGGCCATGTGTCTGGCTTTGGGTGCAGCCTTGACACTTTAAAGGCTATAACATCCGGAACACATTGCTGAGTCTCCACGGAACTTGGAGTTGTCCTCAATGGGAGGACTAATAACACCTGTGTTCCCTTGAGTGTTGTAAAAAATAATCCAGGTGAACACAGTGGATAAATTGTAGGGCAATGAATGAACATTTCTGATACACAAAACCAAGTCCTGCTCAGCCTACTATAGGACTTGAAGGGAAGGAAAGTAGGCCCCAGGTGTGGATGGAAGTCCGCATCTCAACATGCTGTGGAAGTGGAGGAAGCATGTTGAGGGAGGCAGAAGCTGAGATTAGGGAGGGTGGGTGGTTTATCTGAGCTCTCACAGCTGGGACAACACCAAGTCTTCAAAGTCCTCGTTCATGCATTTGCAGTAAATTTTCCTTCACAAAACTAAGATCATGGCATCTGGTCCCATCACTTCATGGCAAATAGATGGGGAAACAATGGAAACAGTGACAGACTTTATTTTCTTGGGCTTCAAAATCACTACAGATGGTGACTGCAGCCATGTAATTAAAAGACACTTGCTCCTTGGAAGAAAAGCTATGACCAACCTAGACAGCATATGAAAAAGCAGAGACATTACTTTGCCAACAAAGGTCTGTCTAGTTAAAGCTATGGTTTTTTCCACTAGTCATGTATGGATGCGAGAGTAGGACCATAAAGAAAGCTGAATGCTGAAGAATTGATGCTTTTGAACTATGGTGTTGGAAAAGACTATTGAGAGTCCTTCTTGGACTTCAAGTAGATCAAACCAGTCAATCCTAAGCAAAATCAGTCCTGAATATTCACTGGAAGGACTGATGCTGAAGTTGAAACACCTATACTTTGGCCACTTAATGGGAAGAACTGACTCATTGGAAAAGACCCTGATACTGGGAAAGATTGAAGGCAGGTAGAGAAGGGGACACCATAGGATGAGATGGTTGGATGGCATCACCGACTCAATGGATATGAGTTTGAGCAAGCTCTGGGAGTGGGTGATGGACAGGGAGGCCTGGTGAGCAGCAGTCCATGGGGTAACGGAGAGTCAGACACGACTGATTGACTGAACTGAACTGACTGACTGCCTTCAGAAATAAAGTCTGGAAGAAGTCAAAACAGCTTGTGATTGCTCTTCCCATTCTAGACCAGTTGTCAACATGACACATATGTGGACTGACAATTCTAACAGTATGTCCTGGCCCAGCCCCATCTGTCTGCCCACCCATAGTGCCCAGAGAGGCGACTGTCTCTGGCAGGGTGCAGTCTGCAGCAATGATGGGGGTGGGGTTCTCCTGGGTGCCCTCCATGTTGCAGACAACTCTGGGGTTTCATGGACAATTAAACGGGTCCAGAAAACAGCATGTGGTGGCTTGAGGTTTAAAAGAATTCAGGCATATGGACTCAATTTCCTCTGTAGCATGAGTGTGTTTAAACATCGAGGAAGAAATGCCTGGGATAGACGGATTTCAAGTGTCTGAGATCTCTAGCAACCAGCTTGCCTCTCTGTGATGGCCTTTTGCTTTTACATGGGATCCACTCTAGGTTTTTGGTTGCCTCAAAAAGGCCTATTCAGCATGATGCCAGGAACTGACCCATTCAAAGCAAGATGCTTCTCAAAACTAGGTTATAGAGTGAGCCCTACTCAGACCCTCCTTTTGATTCTTCAGAGTGGGTCCAGTTTGGATGGCTCATGGTACACATCCTACCCACATGGAAGACAGTGGGAATCAAACTGGGTGTCTGGGATGCTCAGAGCTAGACATTTTAACCAAGGCACAGAGAGATGGGCCAGGGTGCCTGAATGGAGAGAGGCAGGCATGGCAGCCTCATAAGAGGGTGCATATGGCTCAAGACCCTTCTAAAAAATGTCCTTCACATCAGGGGAAATGGGACAAGGAAGAGATGGGTGACAGACTAGAGAGGGAAACTGTGGTTGTAGTCCTGGAGAAGGGAAGCTCCTTTCCTCAAATCCAGTCAGGACTGCACACACTCCCAGGTTCCTGGACACAGCCCAGCATGTTATGGAGGAAGGCCCTGGAAGGAAGAAATACCAACAACCTCAGATATGCAGGTGATAACATCACAATGGCAGAAAGTGAAGAGGAACTGAAGAGCTTCTTGATGAGAGTGTAAGAAGAGAGTGAAAAATCTGACTTAAAACTCAACATTCAAAAAATGAAGATCATGGCATCCGGTTGCATCACTTCATGACAAACAGATGGGGAAAAGTGAAAACAGTGACAAATTTTATTTTCTTGGGTTCTAAAATCACTGCAGATGGTGACTGCAGCCACGAAATTAAAATATCGTGCTCCTTGAAAGAAAAGCTATGACAAACCTAAACAGCATATTAAAAAGCAGAGACATCAATTTGCTGACAAAGGTCTGTCTAGTCAAAGCTATGGTTTTTCCAGTAATCATATACAGATATTAGAGTTGGATCATAAAGAAAACTGAGTACCAAAGAATTGATACTTTCAAATTGTGGTCCTGGAGAAGACTCTTTGAGAGTCCCTTGGTCCACAAGGAGATCAAACCAGTCAATCCTATAGGAAATCAGTCCTGAATATTCACTGGAAGGATTGATACTGAAGCTGAATCTCCAATATTTTGGCCACCTGATGTGAAGAACTGACTCATTAGAAAAGACCCTGATGCTGGGAAAGGTTGAAAGCAGGAGGAGAAGAGGCCAACAGAGGAAGAGATGATTGGATGACATCACCGACTCAATGGACATGAGTTTAAGCAAACTCAAGGAGATAGTGAAGGACAGAGAAACCTTGCATGCTGCAGTTCATGGGGGTGCAAAGAGTCGGACATGACTTAGCTATTGAATAATAACAACATCTGGAAGGAAGAGAAGTCATTGTTAAGGAAATCAGTTGTCAATATTCTCAGCCCCACACGAGGAGCAGGTGCATACGGGGGAGTGGGCCAGAGGGTCCCTGGATGGTGGAGAAGGACTCTGGCCTGCCCCTGGAATCAGGAGGCAGAGCCTGCAGAGGGGATCCCCAGGACATGCACTTGCAGCCCCCAGGCCTGGGGGTGAGCTCTGCGTCAAAGAGCAAAGGGGGCCACACAGCATCCATGTGGCTCTACTTCTCCCTGCAGCTGTATGGCGGGAGCAAGAAATCTTTGGGGCAAGAACTTCCCTGGTGGTCAGTAATTAAGAATCCACATTGAAATGAAGGAAATGCAGGTTTGACCCCTGGTTGGGGACCTAAGATGCCACATGCCAAGGAGCAACTAAGCCTGAGCCCCACAACTACTGAGCCTGCGAGATACAACTAGACAGTCTATGCACTGCAATGAAAAATCCCACAGGATGAAATGTGTGTCTCATGTGCCGCGACAAAGACCAAATAAATAAATAACCAACTTGATAAAAATGTTTTAAACTTGTTTAAAAAAAAATGAAACCTTAAGGATGGGGCCAATGGGAGAAAGGAGGGGCAGGGCTGTCCTCTTCTCTGTTGATGAGGGGAGCATGGCTGAGGACTCTGCCTCCATGTGACAGCAGGGATTGGTTTACTGGGAACTCATTTTCCACAGCCCCAGGTAAAAAAAATGAACCCATCCATTTGCTAGAAATGAGCCAAAATCCCCTCCCAGAGGCATACGGCTTTTACTAAATTCTTGCTATTTCTGCTCTTTAGGCAAAGCCGATAAGGTGGTATTTGTGTTTCTGGGCTTTGAAATTTGGAGGCAACTTGTGGTGAAAGAAGAGGAGAGGAAATCTCTGGAAGAAATTGTTCCAGATGTCTGGAGCAATGTCTGGGACCAAGGAGGGCAGGGTGGAGCCAGTCTGAAAGTCAGCTCCCGGGGTGGCGAGTGAGTTTCAGAGCTCAGAAGGGCAGGTTTGATTACTGGTTGGAGAGCAGGGCGATGGTAGCCTGTTCAAGATAGTCCTGCCTTCTTTTTCTGCTCATTCTAAGAGTGTGTCTTCCTCGGAAATAATTCAGAGGCTGCTCATTCCCTCTTACCTGTCCACCATCTGCTGGGATGGTCCCTTGGGTCTCAGGAGAAGAGAAGGTCAGAGCACCATCCTCAAGGGACTATCTGCTCAGCTGGACGGCCAGGTGAGTGCAGTAAAAGGAAAATCAGAGGCCGCACTATTTGTGAACCTCCAGAAGGTGCTGTGGGGCAGGGACGGGTCAGAGGAGGGCCGGACAGAGGGGAGCCTCCCAGGAGCTCAGGGGAATGGAGAAAACTGAGGTTGAGGCTGAGAGGGGTGAGAGCCTTCTTCTCCAGCCGAGGCAGTGAGAGAGGAAGGACTCAGAAACGGCCGAGAAAAGGAAGATGCTGGCTGAGTGCTTCCATCTGTGGCTCTGATTGAATTATAGGGAAAGAGAGGTTTGGGGAAGCTGTTGGCAGATCTCAACCACATTGTGGCAAATGAGACCCTTTGGCCTTTTGGAAAACCCTCACTTTATTAAAATAAATTAAAAGAGATGGAATCCTTCTGCTCCCATCTCTCCCCTTCCTTGTTTGAAGCGGGCACATGCTGCTCACCATTGTTTTACCTTCAGATAGCTTGCACTGGGAAGGGCAAACCTGTAATTACCCTGCCTGCCGAAAATGATGGCTGTCGCTTAAGAGAAAACCTGACTGCTTTCCTTCCATGGGGCCTCTGATTCGTGCCAGAGCATCTGTCTGTAATCTCTTCAACTAGAGCTTTGTCTGAGCCAGCCCAGTGGCAGGGAAATGACAGGGTTGCTGGTGGCCAGATGAGTTGGTGGGAGGGGCACAGTGTTGGTTCCTGGGATGCTGGGTCTGCATCTCCCGGCCCCTCTCCCACCCAGAGGAGGAATCTTAGGTGCAAGTGATGGTCGCTGCCACAGCCAGGGAGAGCTCACACTCCAGGTCTCAGGAGAGGGGAGGATCCTGGTCAAACCCTGCAGTAAATGTCAAGGAATCATTTACTGACAGTCTGGGAGCCTGGGCCCAGAGAAATGCTCATCAGATAGAGTATGTGCAGTTGCAAGTGAGACATACCCAACTCCACCTGGCTTGTACAGGGAGGGAATCTGCTGGTTAACTAATTGTTTAGTTAACAAGTGTTCAGAGATTCAGCAGACTCAACACAGGCTTGATTGATCTGGAGACTCAACCACATCACCAAGCTCTAGGCCCTGCCTTCTGTAGGTGTGGCTTCATCTCATGGTCACAAGGTGACCTGACTGCCAACTGTTCCAGGGCAGTGTGCGTCTAACATCACTTCATGGGAGGAGCCAGGGTCAGTTCTAATCATTAAAACTATTAAGCTGGTTTGGGCAATGGAATAGCCTGATGATCTCAAGCTGACTCATAAGTTTTACCCATGGAGCTGGGAAGGGCTTGGTTCCATCAGAACCATAGGAAAATTGTGGAGTAATATAAGGAAAACTGTGGATACTATGGGCTGTTGGGAAAGGACATGGAGGACATGGGTGCTAGGAGAGAGATCGAAGGATGGCTGCTCTATGCTCTGAAACAGCAGTCCCCAACATTGTTGGTACCAGGGACCAGTTTCATGGACAATTTTTCCATGGATGGAAGCAAGCGGTGGTTTTGGGATAAATGAAGCATAGTACATTTATTGTGCACTTTACTTCTATTATTATTATGTTGTGATAATGCAGTAAAATGAGCAATGGGGAGCAGCTGTAAGTACAGATGAAGATTTGCTCACATGCCCGTGACTCTCCTCCTACAGCGTGGCCCAGTTCCTAACAAGCCGTGGACTAGTATTAGTCCATGGTCTGGAGGCTGGGGGCCCCTGGTCTAAAAGATTCTGTCAAAAGCCTCTGTTTAAGTGAGTGATAGAGAGATGGATGTTCCTTACCCTGTAGTCTGGGCCACCCTGAATAACCATTCTATTAATAGAATACTGGGTCAGGGAACTTCAGAGAGGATCGTCCTCTTTCAAAGTCACTGTGGGACTCTCCAAGATAGAACCATCATGAGGTCACTAGGCCTCCAGGGACTAGAAAGGCATCACCTTATGAAATGTCTTAACACACAGCTGGAAGGCTATCCCGATGTAAGGGATTTGTCCTTAGGAATATGAAAAGTCATTCCTTTTTCCCTCATAGATGCTAACTTATCCAGGCCCCTCTGTCTCAATTTTGGTCCCTCCTACTCCACATGAAACCCCATTTTATTTCCATAAAACTTGATTTCCTTATACTTCATGATGATGTATGTCTCTTCCTGTCCTACTTGAATGTGGAGAATCCTAAGTTCCAGGTATTTTCTGCAGCTTCTTCCCTTTCAAAACTTAACAGTCCTAAGTATCATGTACTCAGAACATCACTAATCCAAGCTCAGATGTTGGAGGCTGACTGTGGCTGGCTGTGTCATGACAGATATCATGACCATGCTATGACAGGAGTCTTCAGAGCTGTAAATCAGTGCCTTAGATAAAGTAGTGAGCTTGAATTTGACCTGTGCAGAGATGAGAATTGTAAGTAAGAAAGTCAGAAATTCTTCCTGCCATGTAGGCAATTGTCTACTTGGCCTTTGCAAGTTCCAGGGGAAAGATGATATGGCTTCAAGAGACAATTTTGTGGTGTAGTTTCTTTGATCCCATGGCCTTTGCAAAGAATTCTGTTTGCTAGATCTGCCTATAACTTTTCAAGGGAAAACAGGGAGTTCCTTGAGTTTAAGGGTGAGCTTACAGTTTGTCTTTCTGTCTGTCTGTCTGTCTATCAGACAGACAAAACCCTAGCCAAAAAGCAATTACAACAGAGATAGCTAAAAATACCCAGGGGGAAGTCAAAGACCAAATTTGTGGCATTCAGGCAAACAGGATTAAGATTAGATATAAAGAAGAGCCCTTTTTAAAAATTTTTTATCAAACTTTGAACTTTTTATTTTGTATTGGTGTATAACTGATTAACAATGTTGTAGTAGTTTTGGGTGAACAGTGAAGATAAAGAAGAACTCTTTAAAAAAAAGATATTTGTGACAATTAAGGAGAACTCACGGACATAAGAACACTCAATTTTCTTGGCATTAAATATATATATTTATATACCTGAATTATCCCCAACATGTTACTGTCAGAGTGTGAGGTCAAATAACCTTTAGGGGTTAGTTCCAGCTGTTGAGTTGTAGATTCTAAAGAAAAGGAAAGGAAATAAAAATTCAGTTTCTAAGGATCCCTGGAACAGATTAGCGTAACCGGGAAATGGGAAACTAATCAATCCCATGTATTTTCTGAAATGTGGTATTTATTGGGCATCTGTTCTGCATCCAGAGCTGCATGGAGGGAAATGAGACAAGTGATGGTAAGGTCCTTGCCCTCCAGGAGTCAGAGAACAAACGCTCAGAGCCCACTAACAGCCTCGTGTCAGGCTTCATCCTGGGGGGTGGCGGCAAACCGGGCTGGGGCGGCCCATGGACCTTACCCGCTGAGGGGGAAGGAGGGTCATTCTAAAGGATATTCAGGATGCAAGTAGGGCCTGTTGGGAGAAACTGAGCCTCACAGGGAGGAATGGGAAAGGTCTCCCCCAGGAGGGGTGGGGCAGGTTGCAACATGAAGAATGCGTAGGCTAGTTGGGATGTCAAATCAATGGGCCCAAATTTGGCTCTAAAGAGCCGTCTTGGAAAACATGATGATTTGCTTCTAGGCTTCAAACCTTCTCTTCCAGCACTAAATAAAATGGTCAGAAGGCTATCAGAGTTTAAAGGTGCACATCACAGATCTTGAGGAATTTCTGTTAGAGATAGTCTGATGGTAGACACCTCTTGCTAAGAAATTAATGCATTAGTGTGGAAACTAAATAGTGTGTACTAGAATACACAGTAAAAAAAAAAAAAAAAAGAGCTCCATCTATACCCTCTAACTTGGAGTAGAAATAGCAAATGCCAAAAACAAAACAAAACCCAATAAGCTGAATTATTGGCAATAGAAAATAAGATGATATCACTACAAATTCGGACTTATGAGATGCAAGCCCAGTAAGTCTTTGAACACAACCCTAAGTGCAATCATTCTTAATCAATCAATCAATCAATAGCATGCACAAACATAAAACTCATAGAATATTTCTTCTAAAATCTTTTCAAGGTTCAAACAAAGGCAGGTATTTCAAAACTTCATTAAGGAAAATAACCCTATGTTAAGTGCTTTATAGTTTATTTAAGAAAGCTAGCCATATATTGATATTAAAACTATACTATATATCACAAAAGAGAGAGTGGGAAAAAAAAATAAAACAGGCCATCTAACCTCAGATTAGAAATACAGGATTGAGTCAATCTATTGATGTAATTCAATCCCAATCAGTCTTCTGACTGGAATTTTGGCAAACTGAAAAAAGTATTTTTATATTTCATCTAGAAGAATAAACATGTGAAATAAACAAAAATAAGTTGAAAAATAAAACTATTTAGGGAAATCTTGCACCATCATATATTAGAACATATTATGAAGTCACATGCTCAATATTGTGTGATAGAAAATTAGGTCTATGGAAGAGAATAATAAGATGATAATAGAACCCAATCTATAAAATTATTTATTGTATGACACAGGTAGTGTTATTTATGAAATAAATGGTTCTTGGGAAATGCCTTAAATGTTAGGGAAACGAATTAGCTCTTTATCTTTTGGGGGTTAGAAAGTTCTTTGCAAGGATAATACTACTCAGAAAATAGCATGAATTTGTTTATATACAAAATATGACCAGTGATTATCCCTGATTGATAGGAACATGATGGTTACTTTGAGATGTTCATTTTTCCAAAATTTCTGCATTTAGCATGTTTTTAGGAAGAGATATAAAGGTAAAAATGGATAGAGATACATGTTCATTATTATTTACAATAAGCATTATTTACAATAAGCAAGGTAAGGTAGGTGGCTCTAGTGGTAAAGAACCTGCCTGCCATTGCAGGAGACTTAAGAGATGTGGCTTCGATCCCTGGGTGGGTAAGATCCCTTGGCGGAGGGCATGGCAACCCACTCCAGTTTTCTTGCCTGGAGGATCCCATGGACAGAGGAGTCTGGAGGGCTGCAGTCCCTAGGGTTGCAAAGAGTCGGACATGACTGAAGCGACTTCAGCCCCATGAACCGCGCAGCATGCCAGGCCTCCCTGTCCATCACCAACTCCTGGAGTTTACCCAAACTCATGTCCATTGAGTCAGTAAAGCCATCCAACCATATCATCCTTTGTTGTCCCCTTCTCCTGCCCTTAATCTTTCCCAGCATCAGGGTCTTTTCCAATGAGTCAGCTCTTTGCATCAGGTGGCCAAAGTATTGGAGTTTCATCTTCAACATTAGTCCTTCCAATGAACACCCAGGACTGATCTCCTTTAGGATGGACTGGTTTGATCTCCTTGCAGTCCAAGGGACTCTCAAGAGTCTTCTCCAACACCACAGTTCAAAAACATCAATTCCTCAGCGCTCAGCTTTCTTTATAGTCCAACTCTCACATCCATGAAGCAACTTAGCATTAGCATTATTAGCAAGCTAAAGTAAGAACTATGTTCTGTCCACGGATGGATGACTCTAGAAAACAATGTGTATATATACATTTTATATATTATTTTATAGAGCTTTTATATTATTGCATATATTATTATATAAGTATGAGTGAGTGAAGTCACTCAGTCATGTCCGACTCTTTGCGACCATGGACTGTAGCCTACCAGGTTTCTCCATCCATGGGATTTTCCAGACAAGGGTACTGGAGTGGGTTGCCATTTCCTTCTCCAGGGGATCTTCCTGACCCAGGAATCGAACCCGGGTCTCCTGCATTGCAGGCAGATGCTTTACCCTCTGAGCCAGCAGGGAAGCCAGCAGGGAAGCCATTATTCAGCCTTAAAATGGAAATTTTGTCATTTTCAGCAATGTGAATGAAACTGGAGGACATTATTTTAAGTGAAATAAGCCAGACAATTAAAGATAAAAGCTGTGTATGTGTGAGAATTGGAGTATTCCCTGCCATATCAGTAAACAAGGATGTCACAGTCATCAGTGATTTCAGCCCTCCAATGTGAGCTTCTGAGCCCTAAAGGCAATCTGGAAGGAGAAGAGTATCCAGGAACTAGCAGCCTTCAGGACTGTAGCCACGCCTACAGTGAGCCCCAGGCAGCTCAGGGTCTCTCTCTCTCTCTCTCTCTCTCTCTCTCTGTCTCTCTCTCTCTCTCACACACACACACACACACACACACACACACACACACACACACACGACACAGGACACTGGCCCAGGATAGCTAAAGTTCATATGAAAGGAATGATTTCAGTGAGTGGACTTTTGCCTCTTCCCATGCACAGAAGAGTGCTAAATTCCTTAACTTAGGATATCTGATTTTCTTTAACAATAATCTTTTGATTTGCAGACTATCTGCCCTTTGTTGCAAAACTATTATATAACCTGGCTCCTCCCCTCGCCTCCTTGGAACAGTTCTCTCAGGATTACTTGAGATGCTGTCACCTAGCTTTGAAGTCCTAAAAATTCACACCAAATAAAACGTAACTCTCAACTTTTAGGTTGTGACTATTTTTTTAAGTTGACATGTGGAATCTAAAAAAATAAACAACAAAAACAAAAACCCTTAAACTGATTAGAAACACAGGAGAAAGGTGGTTGCCAAGGGGTGAGGAGGTGGGAAATAGGGAGAGAATCATGCAGAGGATACACACTTTCAGTTATAGGATAAACAAAGTCTGAGGTTCTCACGTGTTACATGGTGACTAAAATTGGTAACATTGTATTATATAACTGAAACTTGCTCAGAGTGTAAGTTAAATGTTCTCACACACAAGAAAAGGTAAATATGTGAGGTGATGGACCTATAATTACCTTGAATCACAATGCATAGGTAGATTAAGTCATCAGGGTGCACACTTAAAAAATCTGGCAGTGTTTCTTGTCAATTGTATGTCAGTGAAGCTGAAAAAAGGAGGGTGGGGTAAAGTGTGTTAACGCAGGACAGGAAGTGAGGAAACCTTGGTCCAAAACACCAAGGGATTAAAGCTGTTGCTTTTTAAAAAGATTTTATTTGACCTAACATTTGGCATTTCAGTCATATTTAGATGTACAATTCTATGGCATTAATTGCATTCACAATATTATGCAGCCATCACTACTATCTATTTGCAAAGCTTACTCATCACCCAACTGAAACTCTGTAACCATTAAGCCAGGACTGCTCATCCCTCCCTTTCTCCTCCCAGCCCTGAAAACCTCTCAGTTTGGTGCTGATTCACTTTGCTGTATTGCAGAAGCTAACACAACATTGAGGAGAGGCAATGGTACCCCACTCCAGTACTCTTGGCTGGAAAATCGAATGGATGGAGGAGCCTGGTAGGTTGCAGTCCATGGGGTCACAGAGATTCATACACAGACTGAGCGACTTCACTTTCACTTTTCACTTTCGTGCATTGGAGAAGGAAATGACAACCCACTCTAGTGTTCTTGCCTGGAGAATCCCAGGGACAGAGAAGCCTAGTAGGCTGCCGTCTATGGGGTCGCACAGAGTCGGACACAACTGAAGCGACTTAGCAGCGACAGCAACACAACATTGTAAAGCAATTATACTTCAATAAAAAAAGAAGAAGAAAAGAAAATCACTAGGGATTTCAAAGAAAAAAAAAAGAGAAGATTCAAGCAGAGCTGCTTTGGTAGAGCTGGATCAGGCATATGGTTGGGATGAAGAAAAAGAAGGCTGTTGCTTTTTGAACAAGAGTGTTCTTGAACTTTTAAGTACCATTTGTCCACAGATTAGAAAGCATTGATCAAATTTTGTTGTTGTTTTAGTCGATAAGTCTTGTCTGAACCTTTTGTAACTCTATGGACTGTAGCCTGCCAGGCTCCCCCGTCCATGGTATTTCCCAAGCAAAAACTCTGGAGTGGATTGTCATTTTCTTCTCCAGGAGATCTTTCCGACTTTGGGATCAAACCCACGTCTCCTGCATTGGTAGGTGGATTCTCTACCATTGAGCCACCAGGGAAGCCCTTGATCAAATTTCACTGATGAGTAGTGACAGAGGGAAAGTCTGGGGGTGGGATCTAGGGGAACCCTAGGTGGGGCTTTGCTGCTGCAGATCCCCATGCCTGGGAGGGCCAGAGAGCAGCCTGGCACACACAGGAATAGGTTCCAGAGACTGGGCAAAGTAGGGTCTCTGTAAATTCTCCTCCCCAGCAGGGTAATTTCTAACTGATCATCGTGTACTATAGTTTTGACTTATGACTGAATTAAATTTGCTAATATTTTGCTAAGAATTTTTAAACCTTTGCTCTTCCCAAGGGATATTGGTGTCTAGTTTTTTATTTTTTTTCCACTAGAATATTTTGGTTTGGATTTGGTATAAGGGCAATGATGACCTCATAAAATGAATTGCTTAGTATTTCCTCCTCTTCAAATTTTTGTAACAATTTGTGTGGTATTGGTATTATTCCTTCCTAAATGTTTAATAGAATTTACCAGAGAAGCCTTCTGGGCCTAGAGTTTCTTTCTGGGAAGTTTTTTTTTTTTTTTTTTTAAAGAAAAAAAATATTTTATTCAAAAAATGCCAAGTATTAAAAAAAAAAAACAACTCTTTTATTCCCCTGTACCGTATTTCACTCAGATAAAACCAGCAGGTTACATGCTGCTCAGAACACAGCCCCAGAGAGGATCCAGAAGGCACAGCATCCAGAACTGCTTTTCATATACCTAGTCTATATACACAGGTCAGCAACACCCTCCCCCATCATCCACGGACCCCACACCCACTTGGGTAGGCTGGCGAGGGGGCCCCCTGCAGCAGTCAGGGAGCTGCCACAGCTGTCCCGCCTGATCCCCATCACCCTACAAACCAACAGAGCAAGCATCACAGCCCTCCCCCAAAGATCCCCAAGTCAGAGGAGGAAAGGAGAGAAAAGAAAACCATGGCAGCAGTCATGGAAGCTTGAAGCAGGAAGGGAACCAAATAAATAAATAAATATATAACATTGACCTCCAGGTTAGAAAGCGCATCATCTTTCCAAGGGGGAAAAACAAAACAAAACAGGTAGAATAACTCAAAAGGCAAAATTAAAAAAGAATTAGATCAACTACAATCCTTTTGTATACTACCATGCCAACTGTACACACATTTATAGTTTTTCTGTTGATTTGCTTTGCTTGTGCATGTGTGTGTGTGTGTGTGTGTGTGTGTGTGTGTGAGGTCTTGACTTAGAAACAGTTAAGTAAAAACCAAAAAGGAAGACCAGTTCACTTGGGAGTTTTACTAAAGGTGGAAAAGGGCAGGTGGCTCAGCGTTTGGCCCTGTAGCCTCTTCCATGGCTCCTCTCATATGCAGGATGGGGGGCAAGCGGGGAGGGAGAAAGAGAGGGAACCAAACCCAGGCAGATTTTTGGAGAAGCAGCAGGTAAAAGAGGCAAGTTCAAGTATTTCTCCCAGCACAGCTGGAGTCCCACAGAAGGCCTTAGAAAGTCAGCAGAGGTGACAGGGACTTAAGATGGTGCTAGTCCTAACCCACCCCAACCCGCATCCCCCCTGCCCGACCCGTCGTGGCATTCAGCAGAACTCTTGATGAAGCAGACAGTTCCATGGCAGGATCCTGACCCACTCCCACGCCTCCACTGCCGCCCAGCCCTGGGATTTTGCAGAGTCCAGCGATGCTGGACATTGGTGAGAAGGCGAGCTTCTATGGGAGGAGTGGAGGCCTAGGACACCTGGAGTGGAGTGGAATCTCTTCCTGCCTTTTGGGAATCAGTGTCCAGGAGCCTGGGGTCTGGAATGACTTGTAAATGTTGTTTCTGTATGGAGCACAGAAGCTGGGGACAAGACACTTCTCCTCCCTTGAGCATCTGACAGCGAGGGAAGAACCTGCGGGAGAAGCTATTTGCTGGGCCCTGGGACAGGCTGTGGAGACTGATCTCAGCAGTTTCCCGGGGCAGGAGGACATCTTGCATCCACGGCTGGTTCTGGATTTCTTTGAAGGATGGCCGATCTGATGGCCTCAAGGCCAAGCACATCTAATGAGATGTTGACCCTCTGAAGAGCCCCGCTGCCTGAAGAAAACTTGGCCCCTGACGATCACCTCATCGTGCTCAAAGGGAATATCTTCACAGACCACATCATGCAGCAGGATCCCCAGAGACCAGACGGCTGCTGACCTGCCATGGTAGCGGATCCACCCTGGAGGATACACTCGGGTCCCATCGAAGTCCGTGTAGACGGTGTCCTTGAGCAGCGCCCCGACCCGAAGTCGATGAGCTTGAGGTTGCCGTGATTGAGGTCGGTAAGGACGTTCTCGCCCTTGATGTCGCGGTGAAGCACCCTGCAGTCGTGGCCGGGCCGCACCGCCTCCAGCACCTGCCCGAAGAAGCTGCAGGCCAGCTCCTCCTGCAGCCACCCCCGCTTTCCGTGATGAAGTCGAAGAGGTCTTGCACCGATTCCGGCCTCTGCAGGATCAGGACGAAACCGTCGGGCTTCTTAAACCCATCCAGGAGCCTAATGACGCCGGAGAAGCCCGAGCTCAGCCTCTTCTGCAGAACCACTTCCATGGGCACTCGGGTGCCCTTGGGCAGCTCTCCGCAGTCGGAAATCCGGTCCTTCTCCACGTGCTTGATGGCCACCGGCGAGTTGGCGACACGGATGCCTGAGTACACCGAGCTGAAACTCCGCTGCCCGGGAGCGGGCCCACCGGGTACTGCGAACCCAGGGCTCCTTCTCCTTGCCCGGCGCCAGCTTGGTGGCGTGCGGGTCGTTGCAGGGCGTGGTGCGCAGGTGGGCAAGCGAGTTGATTTTGGACAAGAGCATCCCAACCTCCAGGGTGTCGCGTAGAGACTGTCTGGAGGAGCTGCAGTAGGGGCTAGGGCTGAGACGGTGGCTGTGCCTAAGGCTGGGGCTGCGGCTGCGGCTGGGCGGAAGGTCGAGGGCCAGTCCCGGACGCCTGGGGGCGCTGCCGGCGCTGGAGGCTGAGGGTCGCGCCCGCAGGGTCAGGCAGCGCCCGGGGCAGCAGGGTGGGCGACTCCAGGGGCTCCTGTGGGTGCTGCCGCCGGTCCAGCCACCTGCCGCCAAGTCCTCTCCCGCCTCCCCTGCCACCGTTTTATAGAATTTTATAGAATTTATAAAATGTTTTGCAAAATTTACCAGAGAAGTCTTCCGGGCCTAGAGTTTTCTTTCTGGGAAAGGTGTTTAATTGATGATTTCAATATCTTTCATAGGGGCATAGAGCTACTCAGCTTTTCCATTTCTACCTTAGTCAGTTTTAGTAATTTGTCTTAAAGGTGTGGGTGATAGTCCCATATTATCCTTTTAAAGCCTGTAGGATACAATGTGATGCCTCCATTTTCATTCATATTATTGTTAATCCTTGCTTCTCATCTTTCTTCTTGATCATCAAAGCTAGAGTTTTATCAAATTTACTGATTTTTTTTAAAGAAAGCTTTTCATTTTACTATTTTATGCTTTATTTTTTTGTTTACTCGAATTTTGATAGCTCTTATCTTTTAAAATTCCCATTTTATCCTTCCTTTTATTTTAATTTGCTTTTCTTTTTCTAAATCTTTAAGGTGAAAGCTTAGATTTTGGAACTTTTTTCTTTTTAAATACAAGTATTTAAAACTATAAATTTCCTTTTAAGGACTATACTCTGCATGGTTTTAATCTATTATAATTTTATTTTCATTCAGGTTAAATATATTTTCTAATTTTTCCTGTGAACTTCTGCTTTGACATGTAGGTTGCATAGGAGTCTTGTCCAATTTTCCAAATACTTGATATTTTTCCAAATATCTGTTTTTTTATTGCTAATTTAATTCTGATTTCAGTCCTTTTAAATTTATTAGCAATTTTTTCATTGTCCAACATGTAGTCTATTTTGGTGGTTATTCTCCAAATATTTGAAGATACAAACACTCTCCTAATTTGGGTAGAGTGTCTGTAAATGTCAATGAAGTTAAGTTGGTAGATGTTCATATCTTTTATGTCCTAATTTTCTGTCTACTTGTTCTATCAAGTACTGAATAGGAATGTTACAATCTCCAACTCTACTTTTGTTTTTTAAACTTTGTATTTTATATTGGCGTATAGCAGATGAGCAACGTTATGATAGTTTTAGATGCACAGCAAAGAGATTCATACAATGTCATTTTGTGCATTTTGAAAGCCTGTTACTGCATACATAGATATCTAGGATTTGTATTTGCTTTGTCTTGTTCTTCTGTGTCTCTGGGAAACACATTCCTTGTCCTGAAGTCTATTTTGTCTAATAATAATATTATAACATAGACATTCATCTTTATTTATGGGTCTCTAGTTATATCCCCTCTTTTTCCCTTAATGTTGCTCATTTATAGCTTCTCTTTTTTTTCTTGGTTAGTCTAACTAGAGGTTTATCAATTCTATTTTATTTTTTCCCCCAAATAATCAGCTTTCGGTTTTGTTGACCTTTTCTATTGTATTTTTCTGTGTGTGTGTTTCATTATTGTCACTCATTTTTTCATGTGGAAGCTTAGATTACTGATTTGAGACCTTTAGTCTAGTATAAGCCTTTAACACAGTGGTTCTTAAATAGGGGTGGTTTTCCCACCTCTAGCGGGGACATGTGGCAAGGTCTGGATACATTTTAATTTTTTCTAGTCAGAGGGAATATATCAGTGAGTAAAATAGACAGAAAATTTCCTTATGGAATTCTCATTATAATTGGAGACATAAGCAATGAAGAAGATTAAAATATATAATGTAATGTCAGGTGGTGATGAAAATCAAAGCAGGATAAAGAAATAGAAAATGATGAATATGGGCCAGTTGAGACTGGGTAGTCAAACAAGGCTCTTCTCACAGTGATATTTCAGGAGAGACCTGAATAAAATGAGGGAGGGAACCATATGAGTATCTGTGGCAATAACTTTCCATGCAGAGGAACAGCAACTGCAAAGTCCCTGAGTTGGGAGTGTGGTAACTGGAGCTTAGGGGGTGGGGTGGAAGGATAGCAAGGTGACTTATGTTGAAACCCGATGACCAAGAAGAAGGGGGTAGAAGACACTGAAAAGTGTCATGGATCAGACTGTGCTTTGCAGGCCAAGGAATGATTTTGGATTTTAACTGAAGCACCCGGGGAATGAACATTTTGAGCAGTAGACACCATGAGGATCCTGGGGGTGGCTGGTTTGACAATAGATGGAAGGGAATGAACATGGAAATGTGGAACTCAGCTGAAAGTAAGTGAAATTATCATGGTGAGAAGTGGTGGTGGTTTGGGTTAGAGGGATAAAAGTGGAGATGGCTGCAATTCCAGGCATGTTTTGAAAGTGAATTTTAAGATTCTCTAGTGGATTGAATATGATATATTAGAGAAAGCAAGAAGCTGAGGATGACTTCGGTGTTTTATTCCTGAGGACCTGGTGGATGGAACATGGATGGAAGGGCCATTTGCCAAAGTCAAAAGTTTGGTTTTGCATTTAAGTTTGCAAAGTCTGTTGTTCATTCTAGTGGAGTTCTCAAGAAGCAGTTAATTATAACAAGTTAAGAAGTCAAGGAAAAATTCAGGACTGGAGATGTAAAATGGGAGTTTCTATATAATAGAATCTATTACTGTAATTTCATACATTAACACAGTAAAACAGTAAAACCATTTATTTCTCTTAATAGCTATCCAAAAGCATAAAAATCTATCATCATATCATGATGAAATAAGCTAGGAATAGAAGTAAATATCAAATATTACAGCAGACATACAAAATATTGGTTAAACACGAGCAATACCTTTAAAGTTAGGCAATATAAAAATGTTTACTATTTTTTAGCTATGTGTCTCAGCCAATTAGCAAGAGAGAAAAGGGAGGAAATAAAGTTGGAAAAAACAAAAGTGCCTTTACTTGAAGATGATATGATTAACTACTTTAAATAATTCAAGAGGCTCTATTAACAATTAAGTAATCAATTAACAATACATTAATATTGATATAAGATTTCAACAGATTGGTCAGATACAAGATTAATATTCAAAAGCTTTTCTCTACACTAGCAATAACCAAGTACAATGCACTTTGTTTAAAATAACAACAACAACAATCTATAAAATACAACAGCTGGAAGTGTATAAGTCTAAGAATAATGACAAAGTTTCTTGGAAAGTCTAACATTTAATAAATTAAGATTTGAATATAAGTGGAGGATGACTTAATGTTCATGGCTGGGAATATCTATTTTAAAGATGTTCCTTCTCCCCCAAATTATCTAAAAATTTAATGTAATCAAATTTGCAATGAGATTATTATGGAAATCGGCAAGCAGATTCTAAAATTCAAATAGAAGATAAATGATTGTGGACAGCCATGCAATTTTGAAAAAGATGATCAAAAGAGTGAACTTTAACCATCTGATATCAAATTTATGAAGCTCTAATCATTAAAGAAGTCAGATTTTCCTTAAGAATATACAAATAGATGGAAGAGACTACAATTTCTAGAAACAGATCCTTGTGTATCTTAGAGTTATAAGATGCACTAATGCTCGAAATCAGTGGAGATAGAAAGAGGTGTTGAAGAAATTGGGAGTACTGACTCTACATGTTAAATATCTAAGTTATAAAACTCACAAAATGAATTTAAGATATACTAAAATCCTAGACACATATGCATACACAGAGATAAAATTGTAAGCATATAAAAAAGAATGCTAGAATTTAGTTCAATAACCATAAAATATAGAAAAAGATGGGTAAAATTGAAATTAACACAGTTTTTAAAATGTATAGAATTAGAAAACATCTCAAGTGAAATGTGACACTGGGAGAAAATATTTGCATCAAATATGATGAAGATAATTCTCCAAAGTACATGAGAATGCTTATAAATCAATAAGAAAAGTCAAGCAATCTAATAGAATAAAAACAATAAAGAGTATTTGAATAGTTTAAAGAGAGTCAACCAATTTGGAGGGCAAAGAGAAAATTTTACTCCTGTTACTGAACTTTCAGAATCTATCATAGGGCGGCATTAGAAATTAGCACAAGGAGGTATAAACAATCATGTTTACTGAGACCTTGTTTGTAAATAGGAAAAACATAAATAGATGAACAATGAACACCTTAGGAAAACAGTTAAGTTAACCATCACCTGGAATGTTACACCACATTTTTAAATGTCAATACAAGTTTTTTATATTATCCTGTGTAACTGGTATAATAAACAAGTATGCTTTGTGACATAATCAAAAGGCAACTTATTTTTTGTTAACTATCATGTCTTTAAACTTTACTCAGCCAGGGGTATTTTTTCTCTGCCCCTGGAAGAATGTGACAGCAGGCCCCAGGCTGTCTGTGTCCTTGCCCGTGAAGGGCAGTCGGGGGGCTCACTCTAAAATAACAACTATTGGAGAAGAAAGTCTATAAATGTTTTCTTTCTCTTCTCTTAAGACTCTTTCCTATTACTCTCCCACTGACGAAGTCAGGAATTGAGATACACATTTCCCTTTACGCCCATTGCATGTCCTTCTTGCAGCAGTTTCTTCGGATGTCTATCAAGTTGGCATCTCAAGTGATATCAAACCCGTAAGAACCTCACTTTGACAATCTGTTGCTTTTTAAAAAAAGTTGAGGATTGTTCCTTATTTTTTTCCTTCTGTTTAAATCAGAATCACTATTGCATATGCCCGGCTTACTTGCTGCTTACCCTGCAAGTCTTTTCCATCTTCCCTCCCCATCAGGATGAATCTTGTCTTTTCTCTTGTATTCATTGATGCATTTGATACAGCCATATTACTGCATTTGATATCATGGATTTAATTAGTTCTGTATGTCTTTCTTCTCACTGAACTGTAAGCCTCTAGAGGGCAGAGACTGAATCTGGTTTAGCTATGATCTCCCTGACATATTTCATAGCTTAGGCACTCAATAAATAGAATTTTAAGGCTCCTTTGATCCTCAGCCTTGACTCAAGGAAGGGCTCAGGAAATCAGGTTTCCAGAGAGTGAGTGTAAACTGAGACGGAACTTTTTAACACTCTGTAGTCAGGAAACGGAACACTTCATATTAGCAGATACATTTAATAAATGGCAAATAACATCGAAGACAACATATTACATGTGCAATGTAGCATCTGTGAAGCTGAAAATGATTTTCCTGAGTGCTGGGCTCTAATCAAGTTCTCTAATGTTGCATTAACATGGGTCCTTTAGCTTCATAGATCCTCTTGATATTTCTTAGACATTTAAGAAATGGAATAGACTCAGCCATATCCTAGCTTCGAATGCACGCAGCTAATTTCCCCCTGAAACCCAAGAACATCTTCCAAAGCATGATACGGATTCCTGGATTCACACTGGCAAAAGAAAAAAGAGCTCTGTGGAAGGCAAACAAGACCCAAGTTCCCCATTCAACACCAGTATCCCAATTTCCAAGTGCACACCCTCCTAACTCATCTCTGAGAAATAGACCTGTCAAGTCCTTGGCATTTTGTTCCGGTTTGTCCGATGGTGGTTTTAGTATTTTTTTTATCCATGGAGCTGCAAGACATGTTTTTTTGTCATCAAAGTTATTTGGATATTTCTTTCTTTGCTAACGTTGGCAAATCATGAATGCTCAAGGGAGGTGCATGGGGAAGTTTGTATGGACGATGTGTTTCTTTAGATGCTCATGGGAAAAGAATGCATTTACTGGGTTCCTTTGACCAGCCTCAGGCTCTCTGAGATTAGTTTTAGATGTATAGACTGTGGTCAGGCATTGCCCATGTGGTTCTTGGCTCTGCACTTGCAGGAAAATGTCCTTTCCCCCAGGCAGGGCTTTTGTTCCATCACAGTTGTCCCAAAAGGATTAGATGAAGAAAAGAACTTTAGACAAATATGATCCACAGCAAGTCTTCTCACTGTAGGAGATAGGGAAGCTATGGAAAGTGGTTCTCTGTGGTCTATGGCCAAACCTCTGGACCTTGCAGATGGTACACAGGTGTGGCCAGGTGTGTGCCTGAAAGTCTGAAAACTAAACTCTGCAATCAAAAAGACTAGTCTGGGGATTCATCTTCCAGTATCAACTCTGAGGTGGATTAATCTATATTAGATATTCTCAAGATTGGGCATCCTTGGGCGTTAATGGAACAAGTTCCCTCCTTGGGGTCCCAAGTTCTGGATTTCACCTTCAGGGTGATATTCCCTTGCTTCTGACCTTCAACTAACCAACCTGTTTCCTGGACTGAAAATAATAATTTCTAACTCATTAGTGATTTTGCAAGCAGAAAAGATGCTGTGTATGGATGCACTTTGAAAAAAATATCAAAACACTCGAAAAGCACATTTTAATATCATCCACATTAGGCTTGTCACTACTGACACAGTAATAATATCCATACTCAGTTGACTTGCACACTGCTAACTTTTCACAATGCTTCCACAAGCTGTACTTCATCTTTTTCTTTGAATGTCATTGACATGCTCTCTGCCCAAAACTTTAGGGAGGAAGGAGAAAAAGGACAGGACAAATGACAGGGAAGTTATAGTCAAAAAGAGCACCTATATTATTAGGGGAGATGGAACTAGCTATGTGTGATTATTTACAGCATGCTCATATTATTTAACTAATAGAGTTTACGTGAATCAGGAATGAATGTGCCTCTGCTCTTTGGGTGAACAGATGGAGGCCAATTCAGCTATTCCATTCTTGAAATTTCCCTGTGGTCCAGTGGTTAGGACTTGCTGCTTTCACTACTGAGGTTCCGGGTTCAGTCCCTAGGCAGGGAACTAGGATCCCACAAGCTGCCTGATGTGGCAAAAAAAAAAAAAAATCCATTCTTAGATCAGAAGCTTCTCTGTTTCTATTTAAAACCTGTGATCACCAACTCTAGAAGGTCTCCTAATGCAAGACTCCTCTGCTGGATCTCTCAGATTAACTAGCTTTCTCATTCTTAGAGATATATTTCAAAACATGCCTGCTCCCTTCAAATGTTTGACCTACCCCCTTCAGCAGATGGCACCTCCTTCTGAGAAGGTAGAAAACATCACAGTGGGCCAATGCATCCTGAGGCTAAACCCCTAGTCACCTACCCCCTGCGTAGATCCTCCCTCTCCTTCATCCTCCCACCTCTACTGTGAGACGGAGAATGCTCTTCCTTCTGTCTGAGGTAGATTCTCTATCTCCTCACCACCAAAACTTTGGGTCCCATCCCAATTATTGTTGCCTTTATAGGAACCAATGCCGTTTATTAATTATCCCTTCCCTTTCTTAGCTCTG
This sequence comes from Muntiacus reevesi, assembly GCF_963930625.1. Lineage (NCBI taxonomy): Eukaryota > Metazoa > Chordata > Mammalia > Artiodactyla > Cervidae > Muntiacus > Muntiacus reevesi. Next base: position 254,373,572 of record NC_089250.1, on the reverse strand, counting down.
CAACTACTCTTTCCCCTACTGGGACCTTCTTATGGGGGTGAACATACTCAAAATTCCTAAATTAAAGCAAGAAAGCAAGCAAGGAAGCAAATAAAATGCTCCTCTCTGGATTCCACATCTCCCATCAGCTCCTAACCTATTGCTAGTGTCTCAGCCACAGACAAACTGGAGGAAAGGATGGCCTCTAGTTTTGCAAAGAAGTGGAGACCATCTGTATCATCTATACTATTTTGTTCTCCTTTCCTCACCCTCCTCACCCCCCATTCACAATGAAGTTCACTGCATTGGTTTCTGCCCACGTCACTCTACCAACAGTATCATTGTTTATCAGTGACTTCCATGTCCCTGAATTCAATGGCTACTTTGAATTCTTTTTATTTTAAATTTATTGATTTTTAATTGAAGGATAATTGCTTTATAGAATTGTGTTGGTTTCTGCCAAACATAGGTACCCATATGCCCCTTCCCTCATGAACCTCCCTCCCACCTCCCTCCCCATCCCACCCCTCTAGGTTGTTACAGAGCCCTGGTTTGAGTTCCCTGAGTCATTCATTCCCATTGGCAATCTATTTTACATATGGTAGTGTATGTTTCCGCATTATTCTCTCCATACGTCCCACCCTCTCCTTCCTCCCCCCACCCCATGTCCATAAGTCTGTTCTCTATGCCTGTGTCTCCCCTTGACCCTTAACAGCTTTGGGCACCGGGAACCACAACCACATCATTGAAACCATCTCCTCCTTTGGATTCTTTGATGGAATATCCACTTGGTTCTCTTTCTGTTGGCTTACAATTTCCTTTTCAGTCTCTTTGAAAGCTCATTCTATTCTGTTCAACTGTGAGATGCCAGAGTTGCCCAAGACATTTCTTACTCCTTATTTTTTTCTTTGGCAATCTCCTTTATTGTTGAGCTTCCATACTCTTATCTGCAATGATTGCCCTTCTGCCAAGCACTAGGTTCATATTTCTGGCTAATTCCCATCTTAAATTAAATAGTCCAAATACACTCTAAATTCAGTGTGTTCAAAAGAAAAAATCATGGTTTTTCTTCCCAAACTCAACCCTTTCTCATTTCTGCAGAAGTCACCCCTACCCCATCCAGCTATAAAAGAGAATTGGGCTCTCCTTGAAAACTCTCTCTCCCTGGCCTCCGTATCCAAATTATTGCCAATATCCTGTCTCCTAACCTATATGGAATATGGACTCTTCATGGCCAGTTCAATCAACCAAGTTACCATCTCCTTCTAGTTGACTATGCAGTAACTATCAACTAACCTATCCTTACTCCACCATTTTCCATGATGTATTCAGAGTAATCTTTGCAAATGGAAAACATGGTGATAGAATAACATTATTTCCTTCTCCTCCTGACTTTAACCCATTCAGTCAGGCATTTAATATTCAATGCTCAGGGGGAAAAAATAACACACAGAGCAGAATACAGAGGTAAAATTCTAGTTGTTGAGAATCCAAAGTTAGGCCTCAGGGAGATGGAAAGGAGTTCTGTGCATAGACAATAGATTTGGAAGAATTCCTATCAATAAAAGAAACATTTCCTATATCCTGAGCTGAAAATAATTCTTGAGATGGAGGATATGGGTGGAGATGAAGGGCCTGTAACAAGGGGCTTGAGCCAAAAGGACCAGACCTTCAGGGCCCAGGAATATAGAACAGCAGGAGCTCAACCTCTTCTTACACAATCCACACTCAGGTCTGATGACCAAGAAGCCCTCCAGTCTCCACCCGAGCCAGGACCAAAGCTGCCCCACACTGAAAAGGACCCATAGAAACCTCTTCCCAGTAGATGCAGCAGCATTCACTAAGCTTCTGTCCCACTGGGGTCAGCATTGCCTGTTGACCACCCACTGGAGAGACATACTTCCAATTCAGGCTTTGCTATGCAGTATCTGGCTCGTCTGTTGATAGCAAACCCTCTTGGAAGACCTACAGAACCCCTAAACTCTTGGAATGAATGATGGTGAGGCTCTGGAGACTGGACCATGGTGACCCAGTGGAGATGACTGCGTCGTAAAAGCCTTGACAGAAACAGTTCTCACTCTCTTGCTTAACGCACTGCAAGAATTCTCAAACTCTTAGCATGGCCTTTGGGGCTCGGAATGATCTGGCCCTTGCTGACACACCCCGTCTTGCTCCAATCTTTTCCTTGCCATTTCACCTCCTTATTTAACACTATATGAGCCACGAACATTTGACTGTCTAGGATCCCACCCTATTAACCTCTAATGTCAGCTCCATGTCACCCCCAAAAGGGAGCCATCCTTCATGCCCCGTGGCTAAGTCAGATTCTCCTTCTACCCCCAACACTACTTTCATGGAGTCAAATCCTGTCTTTAACTCCTTTTCCAATTTGATATTCATCAGTGTGGTGATTTGACATACAGGTATTCCTCCAACTAGACTGGGTACTCCATGAGCTATTTTAAAAGATTTTTTTGGTCTCTGTTTTATATATATTCACTATCTCTGCCCTAAATCTTAGTACTCTTGGTCAAATCACAAACTTCTCCATGGGTCAGTTCCTAGAGGGTTTTGTCCTATTGCATGCAGCTGGGAGGAAGATGGATGAACAATTTGTAAACTGTAAAGTGCTAACCACATGTGCAGGACAGTTCTACCCACTTGGTGAGTAGCTCATTCCCATCTTGACAGCTCCTTGTTAGCTTTCTTCTCCAGGACCTTTCCCCCCACTCTCTCTTATCCGTAAAGTCTGTTGTCTGGGAATATTAGGAATTCAGTCTTCAAACTCACTTGCCACGTTCCTTTTATCAGGCTGCCGTTGGTTAATGTTTTTTGCTTTGATGTTTTGTTTTACTGGTGAGCCCAACAAGCCACTATTGTGCACGCTGTGCTTTATGAGGTTTTATTGTCTTGCATTGTTTACGCCTTGTCTGTGACAGGTACTTGCAGCACTTACCACCCTGTGATTTTCAGCAGTGAAAATAATAGAGGAATTTCATACAGGTAAAATAATTAGTGGTTTAGGCAAAAAAAAAAAAAAAAAAAAAAAAAAAATGAATTCAATTTGTCACACAGAGTATTAGCCTTTTTTTTCCCTCTCCGGTGTAAGTGTCAGTTTGTGGGGTTACCAAGACAGATTACGCAGAATTTTATCCTTTTAACTATGAATTAGTATTTCCCAGTTGCTCCTTGACATTAGGTAGTCCAGACTCTGCAGACTGGAGTGTCCAGACCCAGTGGATCAGAGTTACTGCCAACAACTTACGTGTTTTTGACAAATTTTGACCCACTTAGTTTTATTTATTTATTTACTTTATTGAAGTATAGTTGATTTAAACTGTTGTGTTAATTTCTATTGTACAGAAAACTGATTGAGATATATGTATGTGTATATATATATATACACACACACATATGTACATTCTTTTTCATATTCTTTTCCATTGTGGCTTATTGAATAAACCATATGATATTGAATTTCCCATTGTATACAGTAGGACCTTGCTGCTTATCCATCCTATATATAATAGTTTGCAACTGCTTATCCCAAACTCCTAGTCCATCCCTGCTTTGCCTGTGTTTGCCTTCCTCGAAGAGGACAGCACTGATACCAGCACACTTCTCCTCTTGTGTGTTTATCTCCTTCAGCCATGGCATGGTGACTCTCTCCTGCCTCTCTTCAGGGTGAAGACAGAATGGGGAGAATGGCAGAACTCAAAGAACCCTTGGACAATTTGCCTGATCTCGATTCAAAACAGGAAAAACCAGCGAATAAAAAGATGGCCAATTAAAATTGAATTTCAGATAAATAATGAGTAAATTCTTAGTACATGCATGTCCCATGAAATATTTGGGACATACTTATATTAAAGAATTTTTCATTGCTTATCTGAAATTCAAATTTAGCTGAGTGTCCTATTTCATGTGGCAATTCAAGTCCAACCCCCTCCATTTTAAAGGTGAGACTATGGATATTGTTATATAGTTTGGGGGTTATTTCCAAGATCTCTCAAATTCACGCTGAGTCTGACTTTGAGGATTTTCAACTCTGTCATCTCCCTCTTTGCACCTGCAGAACACTCTCATTGCACTCGGGGATGCTTTTCTGAAATAGGGAGAGGAGGTGGAACCCATTGGAAAGTGGGTTTCCTATACCGGTGTTCCAACATCCCTGAGCTGGGGAGTGAGGAAGAGACGTTGTATTTTATTATTGATTGAAATATACTTGATATACAATAATGTGTTAGTTTCAGGTGTCTAGCAAAGTGATTCAGTTTTAATGTTTCAGATTATGTTTCATTATAGATTATATTCTATTATATGATGTTGTCTATGCCCTGCGCTATACAGTGAATCTTTGTTGCTTATCTATTTTATCTACAGCAATTCGTGTCTCTTACTACCATATTCTTCATTTTTTCCTCCCTGTAATTTTTTATTATTATTATTTTTAATTTATTTATTTTAATTGGGAGCTAATTACTTCACAATAATGTAGTGGTTTTTGCCATGCATTGACATGAATCCGCCATGGGTGTACATCTGTGCCCCATCCTGAACCCGCTCCCACCTCCCTCCCCATCCCATCCCTCTGGGTCTTCCCAGTGCACCAGCCCTGAGCACTTGTCTCATGCATCCAACCTGGACTGGCGATCTGTTTCACATATGATAATATACATGTTTCAATGCTATTCTCTCAGATCATCCCACCCTTGCCTTCCCACACAGAGTCCAAAATGGCTAAGATTCTGTTAACTACTCTGCCCAGGGCTCCCTTCCCCCACACAGAGCCCCTCCCTACAAGTGCTTCTGTTCCCATGTTGGTATCCTTATCTCACAATGCCTCATCTAGTCTCTCTACTCTGGCAGAGACACCCCTCCACTTCTTCTTCTTCCTTAAGAATGTGTCAACTTCATCCTCAACACTTTTGGAATTGGAAATAGCAAAGCCTTGCCTCCCTTTTATCCTTGATGGGATTAGAATATTCACGCTGGGACTTAGAGAAGAGAGAAAGGGATGAGTGTGGCTTCAAGGCAGGGCGTGTGGCTTCTCTTTCCTCTAGGGAGAGGGGGAGCTAGGAATAACTCACCATTCATAAACATTCCCCTCGGCTCTACCCTGCGTCAACAGTGCTCAGGAAATGTGGGGCCCAACACCCACCCACGCAGCCCTGGGCCACCAGTGGGGTTGATGAATATCTTAGTTGAAGAATATTTTAGGAAGCTGAAGAGGCCAGTTATGTGTCTTGTATTTATACATAAATATGTATATAAGCAAAAAATCCCAGCTGTAATTATCACCATGCTACTTCCTCATAGTAAGTAAGAAACTGCTCTCATGATGGAGCAAACCTGGCAGAAAGCAACCAAGGTGATAAACCAAAGTTTGGAAGATCAGGTAGCATTTCCTTCGGAAGACTGGCCCAGAGCAACCTAGAGGCATGATTAGGGACAATTTGTGAAGTGGCAGGGTGTGGGGATGTAAGGGTTCTCCTTCTTGTGCATCAAAAGGAGGAAGAAAAGAAAACATATATATATATATATATATATATATATATATATATATATAGTAAAAAAAAAAAAGAACAGAAGCCAAGTGTTTTCATGCCACTGCTACAATGCACGGTGCCTTCTTGCATGGAGCATGGTGGCTGCTTGCCGGTAGGTGATGATGAATTACTATGGTTGGAAGATGGTCAGAAGCGGGAACCATTCACAGTCCCCCCCACTCCCTATTCACATTGCATCGGTGTTCCAAGTCATGGGAATGACAGAATAAAAACAGGTTAGAGGCATAAGTCTAGGAAAGGAGGAAACAAATGGGAATGTTCCTGCCTGGCCTGGGCTTTGTGGGGCCACTTATGCGGGGCACAGTACAAAGAAGAAAGGTTCATTGATGGCCAGAGAAGGGGCTTTAGGGTTTGTGAGACAGACAGGACTGTCTCTTGCTACCCGCGGGAGGGAGAGACAAGGATCTTTTTCATGATTTGTGAGACATCTTTATTTTGACAACTGCTTTTGACCTAAAGACACTCACCTAAGACCCTGGGAGAGTTCCTCGGGGCCAAGCACTTCCCCTTGCCTGGGATCGGCTGTGGACTTTGAAGGCCTGCTGATACAGTCCTGGTACCCAAGTCCAGCTTGTGTTCCATCCTCCCTGCTTCCTTGCATGGAAGAGAGCAGGTATCCCAGGCTGTTTGCCTCTCACCACCATCACGCCATGTTTTGGATGAGCGGTGGAATTGATGATTTCCCTTCTAGCCAGCAATAGATGGGAGACCCCAAACACCTACTATTGTCTCTTCTCTTCCTCCAAACTCACATCTGCCTTCTTGATTGAGAAAGCCTGTCACCCAGCCAGTCCCTGGAATGGTTAATTCCTGAAATACTACTGAACAGAGTCTGAAGGAGAGGGTGTGCCATGGGCTGCGTGTGGGAGACATGTGCGTGCACACGTGCACTGCATATATGCAGATAGGCTGTGGCAGGTGTGTGTACATGCATATACATAGAGTCAGACATTCGCTCTGCCTGCATTCAAGGGGGAGAATGTTGCAGAGTATGCTTGCCATGAATTTTTGATCTGGTGCTCTATGCCATTATCACAAAATGAATATTGGTGAATCTCACTTTAACTTAGGGATCATTCCAGGATAAAAATGCCATTCATCAGAATTTTGGAGAGGAAAGTTCCCATGGCAATCCACTCGCTGGGATGGAGATGTATGGGCATGAGCGGTGGAAATTGAAAAACCGTGTTAAGTGGTTGAAGAGCCTCCAGCAGGAGATGGGGACCGGCCACTGGGGCAGTGCTGTCAGTGGATGTTGCCGGGAGAATAAAAGCCTCATTTCACAGCCTCAGGGAGGGGGCTCTGACAACACAGATGAGTGTCTGTGTCCTCCTTTGACCTATGGGGGCAGGGGAGTGAGACCTCAGGAGGTGCAGTCATGGGATGGAGCAAGCCTGGGGGGTCAGCAGGTCTCCTGCTCCCCTGTGAATGAGGGCAGGGCTGGAGGGCTAGGGTGAGACAGAGGGTACAGGTTCCAAGTTCCAGTGATCCCAGCAGATGTGTGCAGGGAGGAGGACTGGAGGTTGTTGCAGTAATGAGGCAGAGGAGGCAGACTGGTATACAGATTGTCACACGAGACCACTCAACTCCCTAAAAGTAAGAGCACTGCAGCTGAGAGACGAGTGGCCAAGGAAGCTGAAAGTTGTCAGGGGTGAGGTGGGGCAGTGAGCCCACAGCAGGCTGCAGATGCTCCAGCCATTTCAGTGGAGAACCCTCCACATGTATGTGGCTGCATGACCTGCAACTGAATCCCATTTCTGGAGGGAGACATGGAAATAAGGGAATCAGCAGACTACATTCAGCAGGATGCTTTCTGGGCAGGTGACCAGAACCTGAAATAAAAGGAATTCCCTAACATTTATAACTAAAAGGATAGCAGCAGTACTGCCTGTAGGCCCAACTGCCTCAGGTCTGGGACAGGGTTTTCAGACCAAGCACTGTCCATTTCTCATCTCTGGTAACAGGATGGCTGTAGCAGCTCCAGCATCTGTGCCCACTCTCCAGTGTAGCCTGGGGTGGAAGGAGAGAGAGCCTCTGATCATCATTCCCACAGACAACTTGCTTACATCTCATTGGCTCTAACTGGGTCACATGTCTAATTCTAAACCAATCACTGTGGAGCGGTGAATGCAAAGTACTGGTTGCCTGAAATGTCTCACGATTCACATCTGAGCTTGTATGGGACAACTTCAAGAAAGGTTCCAAGAGTGTTGATAAAGGGAGCTTCTCAAAAGTAAAACTAGGAAATAGGGGTAACATTTCCAAGCAAAGGGTGAATGGATATAAAGGAGGAAGAACGTGAAGTGGGCATCCAGGGACCTGCCTGTGGTCCCAGCTCCATCACAGAGTGTCCATGTGAATCTTGATGACCTTCTGGACCTATTTCCCACCCAAGATGACCACTGAAATCCCATTCAGCCTTATCCCTGACTCCTCTCAGATCCCAGGTGAAAATTCACAAGAACACTATGTTTAGTAAGGGTGGCTATGTTAAACTTCAAAGACCTCTTAGAAAGTCATTCTTAAAATAAAACTTAAAAAAAAAAAACCAAAGGCAATGGATCTCTCCCAAACTGTAGGAAACATGGTCCTTTGTTCTTTAAGAGAAACAAAAGGCTGATGGATTACTAATGAATTGTGGGGTGATTGTGATGGCAATTTTTTCAACACCAAAAGTCAGCAAGGACTTCGGGTGAAACTGTAAGTCTGTGATTTCCAAATCTGTTGAGAATAATGGTGTGCAAGTAATATAGAACAGAACAGAAGTAATAATAAATGCTCTTTTAAAATAAGCTTTCTCTAGTTTGCTTTCATCTGGGGAGATGGCACTCTGAGAGGGGGTCTTATGGCCTCAGCTCCTCCATCCGGCCCTTGGTGCCTAGAGAGTACCTGAATCCTGCCAGTTTCTTCTGCAGACGCTGTTTTGTACTGGAAACAAAAGAAACAATCCTTGTGCTTCTGCAGTTTTTAGCCTAACACCCATCAGTCAATAATTCCTCTAAGAAAAGTGTGATGAGTTTGATGGGCACTGCCCTTCTTGTGTCAAAGGGACCTAAGTTAGACTGGAGAATCCATGATGTTCTCCGCAGGGAAGTGTCATTTAACCTGATACAGGGGGAAAGGGATTGACCAGAGAAAGAGGAGAGAGGAAGCCTCCTGAAATACAAAGGGGATGGAAGGCAAGGAGCTTGGGAATTCTGAACCCAGGTTAGTGTGGGTGCGTGTGATGAGTGTGCAGAGAGAGAGAGAGTGATGGGAAGGGAAGCGGAGACATGGGCAGAGGCAGTATTATTGAGGCCCTTACAAACCAGGCAAAGGGCTCTGAAGCTTAGCCCAACGGTGATGGGAAGCCAGAAAAAAAGCTTGCTTTCTTACCCGTATTTTTTATGAAGGGGAGTGACTTGATCAGAGTAGCATTTTTAAAAGATTACATTGCATGGAGAAATACAACCTGATTTTTGTTTTAAAAGATTGTGCTGGCTCCTGGGTTGTAGGGGAGCAAGAGAAAAATGGAAGGAGACCAGCAAGAGGCTGCAGCAATTGTTGGGATGAAATATGAATGGAAGCGTGTGTATAAATCACTTATCTGATAAGGTATCACTAACTAAACTTGGGTCTGCTTGTCTAATTCATAGCAAGGTCAATCCACTGACACTGGGGTGTGGTGAAGGAAAGTACAACGTTTATTGCAGAGTGACAATCAAGGAGAAAAGACATCTACAGTTCAAAAGACCTGAACTCCTGATGGCATTTGAGGAAGGGTTTTTCAAGACAACTTTAGGGATGAGAGTATGGGGTCTGTGATCAGCTCCTGTACATTCTTCTAATTGGTTGGTGGTGAAGTAGTATGGTGGTATTTTGGGAATCTTGGTCATCAGTTTTCTGATTCCAAGTGGCCTGAGGTCTATGTGCTGGTGGTCGACATGTGTCAGTTTCCTTCACCTGGTGATAAGGGGTGTGGTCTCAGTTTCTGCAAAACTACTTAAGTATATGCATCAGGATGTTATCTATGGATTGTGAGGTGGAAGTAAGCGTCCTTGACTTTGTTTCATGGTTAAGCTATTATTATTTTGTCTGTCTTGACTACTCTCCTTTGTTTCTGTATTTTCTTATTTCTCCAGCTATTAATGGATGAAATTTTCTCTTAGGAAAGGGAAGGCTTAGGAGGCTAAAGTTTTTCTATAAATAAAGAGCCATGGACCAAGGAGGCTGTCCCCAGGAAGGTCCTGCAGAATCCTGCTTGGTATCAAAGAGAATTGTATCCAAAATATATAAAGAGCCAGTATAATTCAATAATAAATGATAACCCAATTAGAAATAGGCAAAGAGACTTTTCTCCAAAGAAAATGCAAATGATTGATAAGCACATAAAAAGATGCTCAACAACCTCCGTCACTGTGTGGTTGGCATGGCTTGTATGCTCACTGTATCCAACTCTTTGTGACCCCATGGACTGTAGCCCACCAGACTCCTCTGCCCATGGAATTTTCCAGGCAAGAATACTGGAATGGGCTGCCATTTCCTACTTCAGGGGATCTTCCTGAGTCAGGGATTAAACCCATGTCTCTTACGTTGGCAGGTGGATTCTTTACCACTGTGCCACCTGGGAAGACATTAGGGAAATGCAAATCAAAATTACAGTGCTTTCCAACCCAATAAATTTATTGTACATTTAACTCTCCCCAGATTCAAGGTACTGAGAGGATATAGTCCAGATTCCCTAAATCATCTTAGATTGTATGGACCCCATGTCTACCTTTCCAGTTCTATCTTCCATCCCTTCCCCACAAAACTGTTCCATCTGTTCTTGATAATTCTCTGGCTGCATCCCGCTCTGGACTTGGCTTTGATCTGCAGGTCCACTATGGAGACCCGGGTCAGATGTCTCCTTACCTAAGCAGCTTTCTCTGACCCAGTCTTGGAGGCTCCTCTCTGTGCATCCCAACACTGTTGTGCTCTGAGCTGTCGGTTTGTTGCCAATTTCTGCTTCCAACCCCGTCTGGGAAGGCCTGGAGGGCAGTTTCTGGTCCTGGAGCTGTGTTCCTCACAGAGGGTCAGGCAGGAACCAGTGGTCAGTGAGGATGCCTGAGTCTACATCCTTCTGAACTCCTGTCGCTCTGTGTCACTGGTCTCCTCCTCCTGGCAGCCAAGAGCCTCAGGTGCTGCCAGAGGTGGGATACGCCAGAGTGTGAGCAGGATGCTTCCTGGAGGTTGGGTGCAGAAGCCATGGGTGGCAGATGCAGAGTTAGTCTTTTGGGAAACAAAGGGTCCTAGAACAGAAACACCGTCAAAAAAACAGGAAGGGATGTGCAAAAGAGAGACAGGTTGAGCCTTAGGGGTTGCCTCACCTGGGAGAGAGAGCGCTGGGGACTGTTTAACTGCCATCTCCTCAGCCACGTGGAATTACTGTGAGGCAGGAGATTATTCTGCCTCACTTGACAGGTAACTGTCACTGTTCATCTCCTAATCACAATTGCCTTGCACATCGGCGTGTTTCACAGGCAGTTGCCTCCTCATCCTCCACAGCACACTTCTACTGCCATGAACCCTCCTTGGCCTTCCCCCCAGGGAAGTTGTGGGTCTACACCCCCACTTGCTTCTGCTTCTTTCAACCCTTTCACATCTGGGCCTTGGTGGTACTTCACTCCTAGATGGGGAGCTCCCTAGGGTTCAGGGGTAGCATCTCATCCCATGGTGCCGCCCCCACTTGGCACAGCGGGTACCCAGTATGTACCTTATGCCTTCAGAGTCCATGCCGACTTTGCAAAGCAGATGCTCCTCACACAGTGGGGGAAACTGAGTCCAAACAACTGGGCCAGGCCAAGCTGCTTTCTGTTTTCTGGGTCCACTGCTGCTTTGCAGACACAGCACTTTTATTTACTTAATATTTGGGGAGGAAAAATACTTAAGAAAGTGGCCTTGACAGGGTGTCCCCTCGGGCTGTGGGGGAGGCTGTGGTGAAGCTCAGGTGAGGGGTGGGTGATGCTGAGATCCTGCCAGAGGACGGAAGGACGAGATGGTGCATCTGAGGCCTCGGAGAGAGAAGCTGGGCAAGGCTGAGGTGAGTCTATTTTCCTAAATGTAGAAGAGAGAACACACACATGATTGCACACATGCACACCTCCCTTTTCTGGGACCCTTCAGTTCTGACTGTCACCTGGAATTGTTCTGACCACCTGTCAAGGCCTTTCAACATCCTTTGGTGGCAGAGTTTGGGCTTTCTTGTAGCGTGTCAGTCACACAATTGGAACACACAGCAGCCCTGGGGATGCCCAACACAGAGTCCCAGACACCTAATTGGGAAGCATTTTCACCATTACCCTCCTGTGGGTTATCAAATTGACCACCATATAGGCCAGACATTAGGGAAAGCAATATTTGAAAACTTCAATTTTTGAGTCTGTTAAATTAGGGATGTCTTGTTCTGATTTAAAGACCATACTTTACAAAGACGTTTACTGTGGCATAGCTTTGGACAGTGAATTCCTTTAATAAAGTTTTATGACTTTTCTGGTTTCCTTTTTAAACAAAGCAAAGTCATGTACATTAAGAAAAGTTGAAAATACCCATAAAGATGAAAAGAATCACCTGTTACCCCTAATGTCACCACTCAGAAATAAACACTCTTAATATTTTGTTGCATACTTTTTTATAACTAAGCTTATAATTAGAGATACATATTTCATGTACAGTAGACATTTATACAAGTCACTTTATACAATATATTTGTTTCTTTGACTTTAAAATTAGCCTGATTGATACTCTTCAAGGAGCAGTCATATAATTTCCGGTGCATTTTTCCCCTCTCTGTTGTCCCAAGAAGAATCTTTTGTCTCATTGACTTTTTCCATTGTCCCATGATCTTTGAACCAGGAGACACCCTGACATTGCACTCACTGCAACTATGCCTTTCTTTTTTACTGGTAAAAGAAAATGGGGGAAGGGGATCAAGAATACACATAATCAAGGAAATAAGGTGATTTAGCATCTCCTAAGGAATTTATAAATTATTCATGTGTGGATCAGGCAAGATCTTCTAGTATGATTTTATTTTTCTGAAGAGTTGGTTAACAATTCATATACTTTAGGGGATGCCAAAAATAATCTAATTTAACCTCTGTTGATTTTTATTAAAGTTTTGGTCTAAATACTTGGCCAATGAGAGCAATAAAAAGTCTATTCCTGTCTTTCAAAGACCTGGCTTTGCTAAGCTGTGGACCTATGGTCTCCTGAATCTTTAATCCAAGAATGATTTTCAGACTAATATTCAAACTCAAGTACAGAGACATTTCCCACCGTCCATCCAAACAAAATGAAGTCAGCTTTGACTGTGCAAAATGTCGATGAATTCTTCAGAGTAAATCAGCCTTGTCAGGGTGATGCAGAACCGTCAGCTCTTTGTGACATAATATAATATGAAATGATATTGAACAACATGCGTTTGGCACTAAATTGTTAGCGGGTTTTAGCTTTGACAGCAGCAAGTTTATTGCTTTAATCCCAAGGTCTTTTAACCCTCTTTGACATAAATTGAGGTTGGCTTTTGTGAAAAAATCTCCACTTTACTCTCTCTTCCTTTACCTAAAACTGCTTTTAACAATTTATGCTAGTACATCAGACACTCATTTTGAGTGACAAAAAGAAAAAAAAAAAGATCTATTAGAATAGAAGGGAGAAAAGGCCAACTTAGGCTAAGCAGTCTGTGTCTCTTCTGGCACCCACAGCACAGTTTTCTCCAGGTGAATACGCAAATTAAGTTATAATAATGCGTGACTTCCATGAGTAACGCAGGCAGGGCAGCAGGCAAGGTGGAGGACGGGCCACTGCCAGGGAACAAAGGCTCCTAATTGAAAACAGAAGCCAGTTTTGCATTTTGCTCCAATTGAACACATTTCCATATATGGGTTCATCCCTTCCTCCTCTACCACCTACCCCCATATTTTCCAGAGATCAAAGATGACTTTTCTTTTATAGAAATAGTTTTGAAACACTGCTTTAGTAACTATGGCATATAAATAAAGACTCCCTCAATGTTCTATTGTAATTATAGTACAAGCTAGCCAGTGAGTGGTGGTATCGTAGAATGGGAGGATTGGAGAGGGTGCCGGGTCTTCGTCTTCAGTCTCCTGCCCAGAGCTGTCATCTCTACCAGAGACCTCTGTGAACTGTGTTGGAATGCTTTTGGAGAGGGTGTCCCCTGCCTCACAAGGGAGACCCTTCAATTTCAGAGTGTTTGTGATCCCCCCTAAGCCTCTCTATTCCCGTGGGCTGGTGGATGAGCCCAGAATGAATCAACATGCAGCCACCCCAGGAGCCTACTGATCTCTGAATGCAGTGACTCCTTTTTCTGTTTCCTAGATTTAAAAGTTCTGATTTTCTTTGTCCCAGTAAGTATACAGGGTTCTTGGCCTCCTTAATCAATAGAAATTGATCCGAAGCCACAAAAGAAATTTAGGCAAGACTTTTTTGGGCCCCTGCTACAGCAGGAGGGAGTGAGAACAAACAACAGGTTTCCTTGCTTCTCGAGGAAGCGTGAGCTGGTTCCTTATACAGAGTGAGGGTAGAGGCCCAGGGTTTGGGCCAGGGGGTTATCTTAGCTGCTCTGCCCACCCATTTGGTGGTGTTGTGTGCAGGTGGCATGTGCACTACCCTGCCTTGGCTCCGAGCTCTCCAGAAGCTGCAGTTGGGCGTTTTTGTCTTTTTGTATCTTCTTGTCCATAATTTGCCCCAATTGCACATGCACACAGTTATTTTCAGTCCCTTATAGTTTCTTTGCATTGTGTTGCTTGAAGAGACAATTTCCCAGGTGCAAACTTTGCAGCAAAGGGTCCCAGGTCCCAGGTACCAGCCTGTCTTACATTCAGGCATTTAACCTCAGGAAGTAGTCAGGAAAATTGCAATAGATGTGTGTAGACAGCAGTGGATTGTGGTAATTACAATCTTGGCTGCAGCATCAGACAGGCCTGGGTTTAAATTCCAGCTCTGATCCTAGCCCAGGATGTCATAGCCAGTTAGTTGCTTAAAATCTGTAAGTTCATTTTTCTCCTCTATAAAATAGAGAAATTAGTAGTATCTCCCCTCCAGAGCTGGAGAATTAAGAGACAAAGCATAGAAAAACGTCTTTCTGCTTTTTATCATACCAGCATCATTGTATATAAATATGAAAATCAGAATCAACCTGCACTCATTAGTAAATGACAGTATAGGGATGCCATGTGGCTATTCAAAATAATTTTGTACATACATTTTATAGACAAAAATAGTTGCCTATTCAAGACATGTATTGTTATACATAATAACAATATGTATTGCTAATTAAAAAAATACAGATCATGGAATCATATGACCTCCATTTTCCAAAAAACTTATAATGCAATACATAAAACCTTGAAGGCTATACACCTCTGCCTTTGAGATTGTGATTTCTGATTTATCTGTATTTTCTATGTTTTGTTAACTATAGTACATGTATCAAAATACTTGTACTATGAGGAAAGTTTTAAAATGAGAAGAGAGTGTGTTCCTCAACTGATTGCGTCTGCGTGCAGTTGGAACGCCTCCTCCTCTCTGAATGTTAATTATTGGGTTCCTTAGTTTGTGGATGCCCCTTTCATCACGTGGGCCCAGACGTGCACATGGCGCACCAGATGCTGTCTCATCAAGGTTGAGAACCACGTGGGGCTGACACCTCCTTTCCCTGTAAGTGGAGCCCATCTTACTCGTGCACAACTAACATCCTCTAGGCCATCTTCAGGAGACCCTTATATGATAGATCATTGTCAAGACGAGATGCCGTGGATGAGAGACATTCCCTGAGCCCCAACTCCTCAGATTCTGGGGTCCCTTCTCATTTTGGCAGTGCCCCTCTTCCTCTCACATTTCAGCTCCCTTCCCTCTGTGGTCAGGCCCAGCTGGAATGGGATAGGGGATGCTCTTGAGTCATCGCCAAAGACAGTGGCCGATTAGAAATGCTTTATACAACTGTATGTTATGATAAGGACTGTCAGCTCCCTGGCTGCCTTTCTCTTTCTAGAGGTTGAGATCTTGCTAATACATTTCCCTCCAGTTTAAATCTGTTATGTAAAACTAGGCTCAAGCTTCAATTATTTTCCAAGTGGTTCAATAGTTCAATAAATTATTCAGGGTTACAGTTCACATTGCTTTAACCAAATAAACTGATCTGGTTATGTGAGATGACGGTAGCCAGACTGCGGGTGGGCATAGTATGTTCCCTTTGCAGCTGTTTTGATTATTTTTTATTAAAAAACAGCCACAATGCCAACAATTCATACATTAATCATAGCCAAGAAGAAGTAAGGGAAACTCACCTCTCTGCCGTGACTCATAATCAGTGGTTCAAAATTCCCCTGGAAGGTCACAGGAAGAAAGGAAGCTCTTGCAGAGTCCCCAGACCAGGCTAAGAGATGTCACATCCCTTGTGCTCAAACAAGACCTCGGGCTAGAACTCTGCATATTAAGGCTGACTTCCCCAGGGGACAGAGGAGTGGGGATGAGGGGGCGGTGTGTACTTGGAAGCCTGAAAGTGTCTTGAGCAGAAAGAACTATTTCCAAGGGAAGCTGTGGGGATCTCCCGCTCCGCTTTCCTGTTTCACAAACATGCTCACTTTCTTAGCTCCCAGGGACTACTGCAAGAAGGGTCCTGAGGACATTTCTATCTACTCAGGACAACCTCTGCTGCTACCCAAACTGGGTGTTTGGGAAGCTCCCTCCAAGGCCCAGGGAAGGAGTAAATGCCCTGTCCGCAGCTGCCCCAGGCTTCATTCTGTGGTCATGACATGATGCCCATCATGGTACCTCCAGGGTGGGCCCCCCACCAGTCTTGCCATTTGGTTGCTGAGTACAGAGAGGCCACACCTTCTGGAATGCAAACTCTGGTTGCGTATCCCACACATACTCCCCTGGGCCTGACAGCCCTGGGACTCTTGGCAGGAAGTGAGTCCTTGTTTGTCCACCATAGAGCAGCTCGTGGCCTGTGGCCTATGCCCTGATCTTGGTGACTCAAAGCTTATTGGCTGCCTGAGTAAACATGTCTCCAAGCCTCCAGGCTGCAGGGGTCATCCTGACCTTAAAAAAGCAAAACAAAACCCTCAAATCCTGTCCTACCTACAAAGGGAAGTCAAGAAACCTCCTTCACAAAATCTCTGAGGAGTTCTGCGTGCCTTCTTTCTCCCACTTCTTTCTCTTATTGAGGCATTTGGAGACTCGCCCGGTGACTCTTTCCTTTCCACCTTGACACAGGTGTGGGGCATGCCCCCACTTCAACGTAGCAAAAGCAGGGGAAGATAGTAAACTTTCCTGGAAGACTGGACAGGAGCAAGAAAGGGGCTTTATTTGCAGCAGAGAGCTCAGACCTCCAAACCCTACATTCGTCTCTCTTTTCTAAGCAGATAAAAATGTACTCACCTTTCTCTTTCTGACACATTTCACTTAGTATGATGAATATGATAATCTCTAGTTGCATCCAGGTTGCTGCCAATGGCATTCTTTCATCCTTTTTTATGGCTGAGTAGTATTCCATGGTATATATATACAGCAGTAATTAACAGAACATTCAGACTATGTCTGAAGATGGCAACAGCAGGGGCTCAAGGCCCAAAACTATCACAGTATCTTTCTTAGAAAATATTCCAGACTGGAGAAAAAGGGTGTAGGTCCCCTAGCAGGCAGATGTGTTTGTAGTCATTTGTGGTTTAAAATAGGAGTTCTTTTTTTTTTCTTTTCCCCTAAACACAGATAGAAATTGCCATTAGTGGCAGTACATCCCAGGATTGAGGTTGCAAACCAGCTGCCTTGGGCAGTATCTGGCTCACAGATGTGACTTACTTTTTTTTTCTTGCTTGCAATGAATTTTTTTTTCAAAAATAAAAAAAAAATCACTGAATTTTATCCAAAAACTATTAAATTTACATCTTCTCTTTAAAAATCAGATTATCTGGCTTCATTGAGGTCCACATTCTTCATGGCAGGATAGGCTGGAGCTGGTTTAGCTGTTTCTAGACCTAGAGCATTCTGGCTTGTCACTGCCTCTCCTGGGCACTAAGACACCCGTCCCCTCAGTGTCCTGACTTCTGTGTTTGTTACTCCAGTCCTGGAAAGTCCAGGACAGCCTGGCCCATCTAGGGACAGTGCTTTAAAAATGCAACGCTGACCGTTGGGATTGGGGAATGACGTGTAGAAGAAAGAGGCTAAGGTTCCGCCGACCTCTAGCCGTACCTTCATTTTTGTCTTTAAAATGAGGTTCTCATCTTTCCCGTCTGCTTTTGTGAAATTTTGCATGAAAACGTTCATGAAAAATGCTTTGAACTTTTCCGAGGTGGCTGATAAAGTAAAAGTGATAGTTTTAGACTCTTGATACTTCGAAATCCATGAAACATCTGTATTGTCCGTTCTCTTCCTTTACACTTGAAATTGGATACCGTTTTAAGAAGGAAATTTTAGTGCCGCAAAACTGACAAGCTGAAAGAGTTGACAGTTCTCTCTGATTTGATGCCCAGACACATGTTGACTTTAATTCTTTGCGAGTCAAAGCCAAGGCTTGGGTGCAAGCTTGGCATTTCGGGGATGTTACCGTACCACTCAGGCCATGTCTTCTGATTGTCACTTGAGTGCCTGGAGTGTTTGATACTCAGGGACTCTGGGTTGTACACAACCCACAGGAACTGCGTGACTGCCTCAGGGGTAGGACGATGGTGGGAGAGGCCGCCAAGTCCCAGACGGATCGTCTTCGATCAAGGATGCTACAAAGCAGATCTGGTTTCCCAACTGCAGGCAGCTGTTGCAAATGAACATTAGGGCAGATTTGCAGGACTGATTTTTATTCCTCCATCTATGGAATGGGGTGGCCCAGCTCTTTGGTTCCTTTCAGTGTGAAACCGTGGAAGCTTCCCAGTGGCATTCCAGGGACCACAGATGAGGCATCCTTCTCTGGAGACTCGTGGGAATCAGGAGGCACTGCTAGACCAAGTCTCCCCACCCCAGGGTCCAGAACAACCATGCTTAATTACTCTCGTGTTCTTTGAAAGTTTGGTAGCTGCTAATGAAGGGTGACCACTCGAGACCTATGGCATCAAGAAAAGATGCTCGTGTGAGTGGATTTGGACTTGGGTTGCCGTCCAAGCTTCTGCACAACTTTCCTTGTAAATTCTTACCAAAGTATGTATTTGGGTAAGCCAAGCATTCCAGTCTGCATCTAGACTGGTGACATTCCTCCACTTGTTTCTGGCATGTACCATTCTGCAGTCAGAGTTCCCACTGCCAGCAGAAGCGTGCAAGCTATACTCCCCGACCTCTTGCCTACCTCTCTGCAGATGGCCACACAAGTGGGAGGTGCCACTGCCCTTCAGGGCCTCCATTATCCTAGGATAAAGTCTAATCACTTAGCTGTGGGCACCAAATTGTTCATCTTGAACTCACTTTGATTCCCCTGGGACTTGCCTGGAAATCGCTGAGCAAACAAACTGCCCTAAATTAGGACATAGGTCCATCCATGCTCTCCACTGTGTTTAGGAAGGCTTTACTCTGGATTCATGTCCAGTCCCTGATCCCAGACCCACTCCCTGCAGTGGATACATTTTCACCACATTTATTATTCTTTCCGGTTCCTGCTTTCCAAATTGCCCAGAGACAGGAGTCACCTCTCTGCTCCTCTCAACCCTAAGAGTATTTTGAGAGCAGCAGGCTGGCTAACTTTCCAGTGAACTTGTATGTAACAATCCCTAACCAGCTGAGAATACATTCAGGAAGCCAGGTCAATATATAATCTCTAACAGTCAGCCTGTTAAGCCACCAGTCTCCTTGACAGACATTAATAAAAATGCCGTCTCCAACATGGCCTGGCTCTGGCAGCCCCGGGTTTCTGGCGGGCCTCCGTTGACATGAGGGGGTGCAACCCCAACCTGCCACATTGTCAAATGATGTGGCTAAGAAAAGTGACAGAGAGAAGGCTGGGTGTGTTCCCTGCCTGACTAATGAGCTTCTGAGGCCAATTATTTATTTTCTCTGAATCAAATCTTTGAGAACCAGGTACCCCTCCATGTACAATGAACACAGCATTGGGCTCTGGACTCCAGGCCTGGTGTAACTTATCACGTGAGGTTTTGGATCCTGGCCAGATCAGGAGACAAGGCCGCCTTTCTGAGTCCTTTGTGCTTTGTGAACAAGATGAGGCAGGGAAGGCAGAGGCCTGGGGTGGCGAGGAGGATGAGAAAGCTTCTGCCCTCCTCCTTTCTCACTTGCTAGCCACCCCCCCCTTTCTTTACAAGGTGGGGAGTAGGCAAAAAGGCTCTTCTCCCATTCTTATTCTGCTTTAGTTCCTGCTTTGCTCTTTTGAAAGATTTTTTTTATTTTTTGATATTTTAATTTTATTTTTTATTGAAGTATAGTTGAATTATGATATTGTGCTAATCACTGCAGTACAACAAAGTGACTCAATGATACATATATACATGTAGATTTAGTCTTTTCCATTATAATTTATCACAGGATATTGAATATAGTTCCCTGTGCTAGAGTGACCTTGTTGTTTACCCATTCTAAATATACCAACTTGTAACTGCTAATCACAGGCTCTCATCTCATGACATGAAGTGTGATTGGGCCGCTTCTTATGGGCATCTTTGAGATAACTCTGAGATGATGCTTTGGCTGAGCTAGAAGCTCCACGTGACCCTTCTGAGACATCAGCTTGGCTCCTGTCATCTCTCTCTCCGGAACCTTCTGGCCTTTCAGCATTGCTTTAATTTTGATGCACTTAACATGGGCTTGCTTTTTTTATTCATATATGTTCTTACAAAATATGTACTCTTGATTTGTATGCATGTAATTGAATTTCATATAAATGACATTGGTTGAGACATTGTAGACTTTTTAAAAATATCCCTCACTTAGCACTATACCTTTAAGACCCAGGACACATCTAGACTGTTTTTCCCAGGTGATGCATGAGACTCCGTGGTTTGCATTCACCATATTTTAACTATACACTCATTCAAAGATGGGCAACCCAAATGCCTTCAACTCTTCAACGTGGCAGACAAGGCTACCACGGACTTCCTAGCACATGCCCACTTAGAAGCATGTATGGGAACTGGGATACCCTTAAGCAGATGCATTTTAAAAGTTGACTTAAAGTTACACAATTGCTATTTAGAATTGCTGCACTGGTCACATCACCTTAAAAGGTGGATCACATTCTCATATCCCCACATTTCCTCCAACATTTGGTGCCAGCTTTCTAACTCAGCCAGTCTAATATGTTTAAGCAATAGCCCATTATTGTTTTAATTTACACTTTTCTGATTATTAAGGATTTTAAGCATCTCTTCCATGTGCTTGTTAGCTTTAGAATTTTCTCAACTATAAATTACTATTCAGATCCTCTGATCAGTTTTTCCATTGGGTCGACATTTTCTCCTTGTTGATATGCAGAAATTCCTTACATAGTCTAGAAGCAATAATCCCTTGTTGTTTTAGATATTGCATGTATCTTCTAGTCTAGCATTTAGTAACTTTGTTCATGGTTTCTTTGAATAAAAATCTTTTATTTCCGTATCATAAAGTCAGTCCACTTTTTTGGTACCTTATGGGGGTTTGGGGGGAAGTTTTGTTTAAAAGGTCATGGCCAATGTTATGAGGGAACAAAAAGAAATCGGAGTTGTAAAGATTTGAAGGGAAGAGATAAAATGGACATTATCTGCAGATGATATGATCATCTCCCCAGAATAACCGAAGGAATCAACACAGACACTATTAGAACTAATAATAGAGTTCAGTGAGATAGCTAAACTCAAGATCAACATACAAAAATCAATAGTACTTCTCTATCCCGGCAATAACCAACTTGAAAATAAAACGTGAAAATGAGCAGTGCATTTCTACCCAGGCAATGCATTTCATAAACATTTTGTGTTTTGTGTTAAGGGAAAAGCTTCTCTGCTCTGGAATGTTAACAGACACTTGGTATATGAAGTGGAAACTACTACAGAGTAGAGAGAAGTACAGCAGAGAGGGTGACGCCCTAGACTGGAAGGACTAGAAGAAAAGGGTCTTCAGAATTCTTCAGGGTCTGTAGATTCAGTGTTGTGTGGCTGCTCCTTGAGGTGAGGAAAGAGGTCTGTCTTTCTCACCTCTGCCCCCAGCACCTTATGTCTGCCACCTAGCCGGCCAGCAGTATTTATTGACAAATGAATGGTGTAGCATATTTACCAAGATCTTAGTGACCATTCATTGACAGCTTTCTATTAAGTCTTAAGAGAAAATTTTCTAATGATAGAATTGATTTTGACAGAAAAACAGGGACACAATGTACAGTCTTTACCATCTTTGGGAATAGGATATAAAAGTGTTCTTGAGAATAATGACTCAGTGGCATTAACTACATTCAGATTGTTGTGGAACCATCACCACCATCTATCTTCAGGATATTTCATCTTTCCAAACTGAAGTTCTGTTCCCACTCAAGCATGCATTCCATCCTCCCTTGACCCCCTAGCAGCCATCATTCTATTTCTGTCTTTATGAATTTGACTACTCATATAAATTTCTAATATTTGTTTCTGATATTTATCTTAGAAAAGTCATATGAATTTCAAATATTTGTGTACTCAGCTGGTAAAGAATCCACCTGCAGAGCAGAAGACCCTGGTTCAATTCCTGGGTTGGGAAGATCACCTGAAGAAGGGATAGGTTACCCATTCCAGTATTTTTAGACTTCCCTGGTGGATTAGATGGTAAAGAATCTGCCTGCAATGTGGGAGACCTGGGTTCGATCCCTGGGTTGGGAAGATCCCCTGGAGGAGGGCATGACAACCCACCCCATTATTCTTGCCTGGAGAATCCCTATAGACAGAGGAGCCTGGTGGGCTACAGTCCATGGAGCTGCAAAGAGTCAGACACGATGGAATGACTAAGCACAGCACACATTTGATCTTTTGGATCTGGATTATTTCAGTTAATATGTTTCCACAGTTCATCCATGTTGTAGGCTGTGTCAGAACTGCCTTTCCCTTTAAGGTTGAATAATATTCTGTTGTATGTATATGTCATATTTTGTTAACCCGTTCATTCATTGATGGACATGTGGCTTGTTTACCCTTCCCATTCGAAGGCATATTTATTATGTGCATAATATGGGTCAGATAGATCCTGGGGATGCAAAAGTAAATATAGCACATGACTCTGTCTCTGAATTTCTCATGGTGTTCTTGGGATGTTACCTATCTAAGCAAAAATTTCGGTACATGGGAGGGAGGTTCAAAACGGAGGGGATATATGTATACCTATAGTTGATTCATGTTGAAGTTTGACAGAGAACAACAAAATTCTGTAAAGCAATTATCCTTCAATAAAAAATAAATTAAACAAAATTCAGTACAATCTGACAAAGAGGAGTGTGCATATGAGCCCACAGAAAGAAGCCACTCTCTCTCTCCTAAGTGTAGGTGAGTTTTTGGAACTGGACCTTTTTGAAGGATGAGTGGCCCATCTGACAGACAGCAGGCATCTTGGTGCTTTAGTCAGAGGGCACAATATATGCACAAAGATAACCAGAGGCTGTTAAGCGGCTCAGTACAACCAAAGGATAGAATATACGATTAGAGTAGGCTGTGTGTTGGAGGGAATAGAAGTGATTGATCAACCTGGAAAACTAGATGTGGGCCAATATTTACAACACTATTTCCTAAAACTGCAGGAAACGGCTTATTACCTAACACATACACACATGTTTCATAAATATGTTTATATGTGTATATGTATATATTTCTCTTTTAACACAAAAGGCAGCTTAATACATACATTGTTTGGCACATTGTGGGCTTTTTAGTTAGTTTTACTTGGTATACACTGGCAGTCTTTCTATATCCATATATAGAAAGTGTGATTGTCTTTATAGTTTTGTGGTATTATATTGTATGGATATACCATAATTTTTAGCCAGTTCGTAGCAGATGGACATTTGGGTTTTTTCTTTTATTCTCTTACAAGAAGCTAATGAATAACTGTGTACAGACATCATTTCAAGTGCATGCGAGTGTAACTGGAGAAAAATTCCCACATGTATAATTGATGGGTCAAAGGGTGTATACATACGTAATTTTGATAAATGGTGCTGATTTGCCCTCTGCAGGGGTTATACCAATTCATATTCCCACCAGCAGTATGTGATGCCTATTTCTCCAAAGCATCCCTAACAGAATGCTACCAAACTTTTGGATTTTTGCCAGTTGAATTGGTGAAAACAGCATCTTGAAACAACTTCAAATTGGGGGTCTTGTTAAAGTTGAGCTTCTCTTCTTACATTTAATCATTTTTATTTCCTTTTCTGTGAACATTTTTGGTCCCCACTTTCAACTTGGTCTCTGTCTTTTGCTTGTGAATTTTTGAGAAGCTTTTATATGTTAGTCATATTTTATTGTGCTGTTGATTTTTTTAAAAATTGTTGTTGAATTTAACATGTAATTTTTCTCCTTACAGTCAGTAGTAGAATAACGTACTTAGTGATTCTTCTATTATTTTACCATTCTTAGATTTGTGAAATAAAACCCATTTTTATACTGTATTATTTTAATGGTCTAATGGACTCTGTTTGCTAATATTTTATATCTGATTTTTGCACTAATAAGCTGAATAAAGTTAGACAGTGATTTTTGTTTGTTTTTGCCTAGTCTGTACCAGATTTAGACATAATATTATATTTACTTCCATAAAAGATTTTGGGAATTTTCCTTCTTGCTATATGCTCTAGAATATTTAAGCATTATTGGATCACCTGATTTTCTAAAAGATTTAATAAAATTTCCCCAGGCCTACAGCTGCTTTTTCCAAAAGCTCTTTTAGATAGGTTTTTATATATTTTTTCAATGGACTCTGGTCTATTTACATTTTTCATTTCTTTCTTTGTATTTTCTTCTTCCTTTTTTTGTGAGGAGGTTGACTACTGGGCTATCTTGCGATGTTTCTCCCTCTCCTAAAGACACAGTTTGTGGGCTATGGGTTTCTAGTGTTCTAACTTACTGATTTTTACTTTACTTTTATTATCTCTTTACTTTTTATCTTTGTTTTACTCCACACTTTTTAAGTCAGATGCCTAATTCATCTGCTTTTATTCTTTTTTATTGACCTAAGCTTTAGAGTTTATGACTTTCCCCCCCTGAGTCCTATTTAGCTGTAGTTATAGGTTCTGATATAAATATTTTCACTACTATTTTTTGGAAATTATTCTTTTCAGACAAATGTTTGCTCTCTGACTTAGACTATGTCTCAGAGTGATTTCAATTTGTTTTTAATTTTCAGGTGGCAAAGGCTTTTTATTTTCTGATTTTGTTACTTGCTTTTATTTTTATTACATTGTGATCAGAGAATATCATCTCTGCTATTTCTGGTTTTGGGGAATTTACTGGGGTCCCTTTGTGGCCTACAATGTGATTGATTCTTTTATTAATATTTCATGGGCATTTGAAAAGAAAATAAATGATCTGTTGTCGAAGTATGTAATCTGTGTGACTCAGTCCAGTCTGTCTTAGTAATTATGTTATCTGGGGCTGCTAGAGTCTAACTTTTTGTCCACTGGTCTGTCATGGAAAAAGTGCTGAATTGCATCCTATTCTTGGTGTCACTTCTTGTTCCTCACTGCATCTCCTGTAATTTCTGTCACGCAATTATTGCTATGTCATCTGACGCAGGTATTCAGAACCGTTCTATGATGGTTGTGAATTTCTCCCTTTAGCATTATAAACATCTCATTTTAAGCTTTGATTCTGAATCCTACCTTCTCAGATAGTAAGAGCATGGTCTCTGCTTCTTTTTGTTTACATCTGTCTGGTGTGCCTTTGAATATCTCTTGTTTCCTTTTCTTCTTAAAAATTTATTGGAGTAAAATTCATTTACAGTGTTGTATTAGTTTCAGGTATTGTTGTTGTTCAGTCAGGCAGTTGTGTCTGACTCTTTGCAACCCCGTGGGCTGCAGCACATCAGGTCTTGCTGTCCCTCACCATCTCCTGAACTTTGCCCAAGTTCATGTCCATTGCATCAGTGATGCCATCCAGGCATCTCATCCTGTGATGCCCCCTTCTGCTTCTGCCCTCGATCTTTCCCAGCCTCAGGGACTTTCCCAATGAGTCAGCTGTTCACATCATATGAACAAAATACTAGAGCTTCAACATTAGTCCTTCCAGTGAAAATTCAGGGTTGATTTCCCTTACAATTGACTGACTTGATCTCCTTGCTGTCCAAGGGAATTTCATGAGTTTTCTCCAGCACCACATTTTGAAGGCAACAATTCATTGATGTTCTGCCTTCTTTACAGTCCAGCTCTCACAACCATATGTGACCACTGGGAAGACCATAGCTATGACTTTATAGACCTTTGTCAGCAGAGTAATGTCTCTGCTTTTCAACATACTGTGGGTTTGTCATTGGTTTCCTGCCAAAAAGCAATTGTCTTCTGATATCATGGCTCCAGTCACCATCTGAAGTGGTCTTAGAGCCCAAGAAGAGGAAATCTGTTACTACTTCCACTTTTTCTCCTTCTATTTACTGTGAAGTAATGGGGTGAGATACCATGATCTCAGTTTTTTTAATATTTAGTTTTCAGCCAGCTCTTTCACTCTCCTCCTTCCCCCTCATCAGGAGTCTCTTTAGTTTCTCTTCACTTTCTGCCATTAGAGTGGTATCATCTGCATATCTAAGGATGTTGAGGTTTCTCCTGCCTATCTTAATTCCAGCTGTAACTTAGCCACCCCGGCATTTCTCATGATATGCTCAGCATAGAGGTTAAACAAACAGGGTGACAGTAGACAGCCCTTTTCTTTTTATACTCTTTTCTCAATCTTGAACCAGTCAATTGTTCCATACAGGGTTCTAACTGTTGCTTCTTGACCCACATGCAGATTTCTCAGGAGACAGTTAAGATGGTCTGATATTCCCATCTCTTTAAGAGCTTCCCACTTCCCATTATGATCCACACAGTCAAAAGTTTTAGCATAGTCAGTGAAACAGAAGTAGACATTTTTCTGGAATTTCCTTGCTTTCTCTATGATCCACCAAATGTTGGCAATTTGATCTCTGATTCCTCTTTTTTTCTGGCTTGGACATCTGAAAGTTCTTGGTTCACATAATGCTGAAGCCTAGCATGCAAGATGTTATGCATGACCTTACTAGCATGGGCTGGCTTCCCTGGTCGTTCAGTGGGAAAGAATTTGCCTGAAATGCAGGAGATGCTGGTTCAATCCCTGGGTCAGGATGATCCCATGGAGAACCTCTCAGAACTGCAAGCATATCCACAATAAAAGTAACCACGACCTCAATGAAGAACTATTGAAGCAGTTGTCAAATCTTTCCTGTTTGCCATGTCCCTTTTTTGGAACTCTTGTTCTCATGCTGAAGAATGGACAGAGATGATTAAGACACAGTTCCTGCCCTCAAGTTGCTGAGAGCCTATGAGGGAAAAGATGCCATGGGGACAGATAAAACTGATGAGCAGTGTCGATGGAGGCTTGTGAAGGCATGGCACTGAACTTCATCTTGGACATTGGTCTTCTCCTGCCTATGGATTTGGACTTGGACTTGGACTGGAATTTATACCATCGAGTCTACTGGTTCCCAAGTCTTCCAACTCAGACTGTAACTACCACTATTGGCTCTCCTGGGTCCCCAGGTTGGCAAATATAACTCATGGGACTTTATCAGCCTCTTTAATCATGTTGCTTCAGAGCAGACCTGAAAATCATTGTTGAAAAATAGCCTTTTCAAGATGGTGGACTGGAAGGACGTATGCTCATCTTCTCTTGGGAGAACTCCAAAATTGCAACTCGCTGCTCAACAACCATCAACAGGAGAATGTGGGATCCCACCAAAGAAAGATACCCCATGTTCAGGGGAAAAGGAGAAGCCCCAACAAGAAAGAAGGAGGGGCAAAACCACATTTTGAATCAAACTTCATATCCACCAGAGATGCTCAGAGGGCTCAAACAAAACCTGTGCACACTAGAACCCAGAGGCCCAACAGAGACTGAGTCAGATCTGCCTTTGAGTGTTTGAGTGTCTCAAACAGGTCAGCACAGGTCAGCAGTGGCCTGCCACGGGAACAGGGGCTGTGGCTTCAGCAGACCTGGGTCAAGCAGTGTTATCCAACGTAGTGTCGCTGAGCAGATGGCCCACAGATTTCAGAACAATTACACCAAAGAAATTCTTGACTGTTAAGAAAGTTCTAGGACCCACAGCAGATTTCTCAACCTGGGTATCTGGCAAAGGGACAGAGAACCCCCAGGGAATTTGACATTAGAGGTCAGTGGAATTTGATAACAGAACCTCCATAATACTGGGGAAACAGACTCTTGGAGGGCACAAACAAAACCTTGTGTGCACCAGGAGCCGGGAGAAAGGAGCAGTGTCCCCACAAGAGACTGAGTCAGACTTGCCTGTGAATGTCCAGGAGTCTCTGGTGGAGGCATGCATTGACAGTTTGGCCTCATGCCAAACAACAGGCAGCTAACACAACCTCACCCATCAACAGAAAATTGGATTAAAGATTTACTGAGCATGGCCCTTGCATCAGAGCAAGACCCAGTTTCCTCCACATTCAGGCTCTCCCATCAAGAAGCTTCCATAAGCCTCTTATCCTTATTCATCAGAGAGCAGACAGAATGAAAACCACAATCACAGAAAACTAACCAAACTGATCACATGGACCACAGCCTTGTGTAACTCAATGAAACTATGAGCCATGCTACATAGGGCCACCCAAGACGGGTGGGTCATAATGGAGAGTTCTGACAAAACGTGGTTCACTGCAGAAGAGAATGGCAAACCACTTCAGTACTCTTGCCTTGAGAATCCCATGAACAGTATGAAAAGGCAAAAAGATAGGACACTGAAAGATGAATTCCCAAGGTCAGTAGGTGCCCATTGTGCTGCTGGAGATCAGTGGAGAAATAACTCCAGAAAGAATGAAGAGATGAAGCCAAAGCAAAAACAACACCCGGTTGTGGATGTAACTGGTGATGGAAATAAACTCCAATGCTGTAAAGAGCAATATTGCACAGGAACCTGGAATGCTAGGTCCATGAATCAAGGTAAATCAAGGTAAGATAAGTTATGACAAACCTAGACAGCATATGAAAAAGCAGACACATCTGTAGCTTTATTCCTATTCAGACAAGGTCATTTGTAGCCTTTTTCATTTCACATGTGTGTGTGTGTGTGTTAGTCTTTCAGTCACGTCCAACTCTTTGTGACCTCGTGGACTGTAGCCCACCAGGTTCCTCTGTGCATGGGATTCTCCAGGCAAGAATACCAGAGTGTATTGACATTTCCTTCTCCAGGGGATCTTCCTGACCCATGGGATCAAACCCAGGTCTACCTGCATTGCGGGTAGATCTTTTACTGTCTGAGCCCCCAGGGAAGCCCACTTATATATTTGACATATAAGCTATATTATATGGGGTTTTTTTTGCTATAGATTCTCATTAGTTATGTATTTTATGCATAGTAGTGTATATATGTCAATCCCAATCTCCGAGTTTGTCTCAGGCTCCCTTCCCCACTTGGTAACCATAAGTTTGTTCTCTACATCTGTAACTCTATTTCTACTTTGCAAATAAGTTCATCTGTACCTTTCCCTTAGATTCTGAATCTAAACGATATATCTGTTTTACTCTTTCTGAGTTACTTCCCTGTGTAGGACAATCTCTAGATTCATCCTCATCTCTGCAAATGGCACTATTTGTTCTTTTATATGGTTGAGTAATATTCCCTTGTATTTATACACATCTTTCTTATCCACTTGTCTTTTGATGGACATTTAGGTTACTTCCAAGGCCCAACGATTGTAGTGACTTGGTCTTACCTGTTTCTTGGAGACCTGCCTCCATCGACAGAGGTATGGGTAAAGATGTGGAGCACATAAAAAATGGAATATTACTCAGCCACAGAAAGGAACATGTCATGCCATTTGCAGAGATGAGGATAAACCTAGAGATTGTCCTACAAGTGAAGTGGGGTTGGTTTTGCTTTGTGGACCAACCTGAAAGTATTTCCAATAGATCAACTGAGCCCATTTACACTTGCATGACACATATTTGGTCTTTGTTCTGACATATCACTTTACAATAGATTTTTGTTTTGTTCTTAAAGACCTCTACTATGTGATTTATTTTGGCTTTCCCAATATTTGAGGGTCTATATTTTCTAGTCATAATTCCTGTAATTATAACTTTCTAGGACATCTTTAGTTCTTATTTCTTCAGACATTATTTTATTCATTCTCTAACATGAATAATAATACATTTAGCAGATCTCCTTTTCCCTTCCTTCTTTTTCTTTCTTTTGTACCACCCAATTTTAGTTTCTAATATTATGTTAATATATGGGCTTCTCGGGTAGCACTAGTGATAAAGAACCTGCCTGCCAATGCAAGAGATGTAAAGTGATGTGAGTTTGACCCCTGGTCGGGAAGATCCCCTGGAGGAGGGCATGGCAATCCACTCCAGTATTTTTGCCTGGAGAATCCCTTGGACAGAAGAGCCTGGCAGACTACAGGTCATAGTATTGCAAACAGTCAGACACGACTGAAGTAAATTAACACACACACATTATGTTAGTATAGTCCTCAGTGCTTATACATATGTAGATGATTTTAATCACTAGATTTTTTGTGTTTGAATGACACCCTTTAACTCCAAGCCAGCATGTATAAGACAATTGTTCCTTCTTTGTGAGCTTTCTTCAGAGATGTTATTGCTTCGCATTTTTAAAAAGTTATGACAAAATGTTTGGTCATAATTTTTACCTGCCCTATGAAAACAGGGCTACTAGAGAAGTTTTTTTCCTTTCAAAATATGAAGGCAGTATATTCCTTTATATTTTCTCAGCTTCTAAGTTTTGCTACCTAGTTCTGGTTTTCCCTTTAGTATTTTTGTATAGAAGTCATGGCTGCTGCTTGGTAGTAATTATAATTGGATGTGGTTGATTTTCCTCCATTAGCCAGAGGATGAGTTCGAGGGTAGGGGTAACAGATGGCTATGAAGAGAGCTTTCCAGGTGGTACTAGTGGTAAAGAGCCCGCCTGCCAATGCAGGGGACATAAGAGACACCGTTTCGATCCCTGGATCGGGAAGATCCCCTGGAGAAGGAAATGGCAACCCACTCCAGTATTCCTGCTTGGAGAATCCCAGGGACTGGGGAGCCTGGTGGGCGACAGTCCGTAGGGTCACAAAGAGTCAGACGTGACTGAAGCAACTGAGCACAAAGGTAGGAGCCGGAATTCAAGCTCTCAGCCTTTCTCGCTGCTAGGGCATCGGGCCACTCACTCAGAATGAAGTTCTGAAGGAGACCATGTGAGAAAGTAGTGTATGGGATCCATCCATGAGAGGGTTAAGGGGCAGGAGAGGATAGGCTTACCCTTCAGCTTTCACAAGACAAAAATTTCCCCTTCTCTGTAGCCTCACACCCATACTGCTTCCTGCAACTATGGCTCCCTCTGCCTTTCTGTCCCAACCAGGCTAAGGGGGTTCCTAGCAGAAGCCCCCTTGCTCTATGTTAGTACCCATTATTGAAAACAGGGATAGTTTTGCACTTCAGGCTGAATCTTTTTCCTTTAGAAAATGTCTTCTAGTTGGTCTTTCCTGAGATCTACTATCACTGAATTCCTCCAGTTACTCATTGAGTTTTTAAAAAATTAATTAATTTATTTTAATTGGAGGCTAATTACTTTACAATATTGTAGTGGTTTTTGCCATACATTGACATGAATCAGCCATGGGTATGCATGTATTCCCCATCCTGAACCTCATTGAGTTTTATTTCAGCTTTATCTTCCTGGTTTCTGCCTAATCACAACTGCTTTTCAAAGCCTTACATGTGTTTTGGGGTCTTGTATTACATTTGTCTTTTAATTTCTCTGAAAACTTATAAGCATTTTCTGTTTTTGGTCTCCATATTACTTCTGTATATTTTTAGGAGGAGGAAGAAAATTCTGACCTGTGAGGTGAAGTTACAACCCGAAGTCCAGTGAACATGTGGACTGTGTTATTGAATTCATGTGAATGGAGAGTAAAGGGAAGAGGTAGTGATGACCCACGTTTTTAGTTTGTGCAAGTTTAGGAAATAGACGGCAAGTTTGATTTATCATGCTGTGTTCCGAGGGCCTGTGGGACACCCAGGTGGAGATATTGAGTAGTTAGTCTTCTGTACAAATTTGGAGCTCAGGGAAAGAGGTAGAAATGAGAGGTAAAAATCATTATCACTTTATTGCTTCTTCTGGCATTTACTGAGAGCTTGCTATGTTTCAGGGAGTATATAAATACTACCTCATGTAGCCATTACAAGAAAACAAACTCAGAGAAGTGAAGTCACACTGCTAGCAGGTGGCAGAGCTGGTGTTTGAACCCAGGTCTCTCTGACACCAAAATCCACAAGCAGGCTTCTTCCAGAGTTATGATGTCTCTATAGAGGGTTCACCACATTCCTTTGGTGCCTGGCTTAAATTTGAAGATAAGGCAGTATATTCCTTCATATTTTCTCAATATTTTAATGTGAACTGAGTCAGCAGGAGTAAGACACCCCTCACTGTCTCAACTGAGAACTTAGGTATCTGACACAGACAGACTCTGAGAATGGAGTTTCTCTCACTGCTTTGGGTCCCTACCCCTGTGGTTGATGACATGAGTTTGTGGCTTAGTAGCCTGCACTGAGTTGTCCTGTATCCTGTTTTGGGTGGCGTGATGTGGTCACAGCCCTCAGCTCTGCCTAAATTGGCTAACTTACGTGTACGGCATAGCACAGACATGGAGACTGGAATCAACATGCTTGCGCCAAACACACACCAGTAACTTAGAAATGTGGATTTTGGATGACATTTTTTTCTTCCCCTGTTTGTAAAAAAGAATATTGACTTCTTTGAGCTAGGCCCAACAGGAGATGGTAAATGTTAAAAAGAGACCTGTCCAATTAAGACGGCATTTGTCTTTGAATCCCAGTGTCCCTCCGATGTCCCCAGTGATACCAGGAGGTTGGAAATGGATGTTATAGGAAAGGCAATGATACATTGATTTTTAGAAATCGTGTTCTTCTATGGTGCATGTGTGTCTGTGTACTTAGTTACAGAGTAAAGCTGTAAAAATATTTTTAGATTCATGTCACCTAGATATGTGAGAAAGATCATTTTATCTTCTATTAATTATATTTCTTAATATTTTATCTCCAAATGAAACAATATATTGCCACTGCAGTGTCTAATATGTGTCAGGCTTTGGGAGAAGAGAATCATGTTAGGTGATGGGATTCTATGAGTTAAAAAACAGGAGATGTTGACTGTAGGGTCTGAAATATAGTAAATCCTATAAAAGTACATGCTATTTTTACTATTAGAAAAAAATAATATTGCAAATAAAAATTCTGATATTTGGACAGACACAGTAAGTTGCTCAGGGTTACACAAGGGTTTAGAGGAAAATGGGATCTGTATCAAGTTCTGATGACTCTAAAGCCAAACATTAACTCCGTCCCTCCCAAAAAATGTTTCTATGAAACATTCAGTGGGGCTTAATGTGATAAATTTCTGTGATTTATCACAGAAGTGAATTTCAAGTTTTTTCCTGGATAAAGAGCCAATAATATAGACAATCTCATTTTAAAAAAAAGCAGGAAGTGAGCATAAGATCACTAATAAAGATACAATTTACAGATAATTTTTATTAGGTACTCCTGGGCCATAGATCTGTAGATTTCACATGACCATGTCTATCTATGCAGTAAATCCATATCCACAGATGACACATGATGTGCAATGATTGTTATTGACCTGTCTTAGTTTAATTCAGAGATGGAAGAAGGCCAAGGGTTCTTGGAGATGTATTTTATCCAGTAACTTATTTTAACTTTGATTTCGTGCCAGTTGGAAACTGCTGTCTACTTTATTCTTTCTAGATAGTTCTGGTCATTGTCAACTAGAGTGAGATACATGTTTTCTTGTTGTGATCTTTCCATTTCATTACACATATACACACACATACATAAATGTACACACACACATTTTCAATTCCCTGAAAACAAAAGACTTGTCTATTTGTGAATTGTAAGAAATAGAAAGGATATACCTATGTTTTCAGCTTCCAAAGTGCTGTAACCATGACATAGTTTTCTTGTTTCTCATTTTGGTTTGAAGCACACAGATGCCCACTGTCAAGTTAGAATTAACATCTTACCTCACTATTCCTCTTTGGTGACTTTGGACAAGCAAATGACAATGGCTATCTGTGGTGATGTTACATTTAAGGGTTATTACCAAGAGACTCTTTATATATTCAGGTGTAAATTACTTCCCATCTCCATTTGTTACATCCTTAAGCAAGGGAATGAATTCTCTGCATGGAGATCAGAGCAGTATCTGCTTCCATTAATGAAAATGCCACAGTTACAAGCAGGAGTAGCTGGAATGAAGATTCTTCAGCTGAAGTTAAAGAGAGTCAGTTAATCCATATTTTTAGTTCCCACTAGGTCAGAAGTCTCATAGTTGCTGTGGGTTAAGCATTCGAGAAGAGTTTAGGTAGGCAGTTCTGACTTAGAATCCCTTATGGGTTTGCACTGAATATGTCTGTTGGTTCTGTCATCATCTGAAAGCTTGATTGGATCAGGAGGATATATTTCTAAGATGGCTCTTTCACATGGCAGACAGATTGGCGCTGATTGTTGGTGGGAGGGAAGGAAGCCTCCACTCTTCTCCACATGGACTTCCTTACAGCATGGCATAAAGTCTGAGCAGGAAAGTGGGAGATTTAAGACAGTATAAGGAGTAATTGCAGATGGTGACTGCAGCCATGAAATTAAAAGACACTTGCTCCTTGGAAGAAAAGTTATGACCAACCTAGACAGCATATTAAAAAGCAAAGACATTACTTTGCCAACAAAAGTCTGTCTAGTCAAAACTATGGTTTTTTCAATAGTCATATATGAATGTGAGAGTTGAACTATAAAGAAAGCTGAGCACTGAAGAATTGATGCTTTTGAGCTTTGGTGTTGGAGACTCTTGAGAGTCCCTTGGAGAGCAAGGAGATCCAACCAGTCCATCCTAAAAGAAATCAGTCCTGAATATTCATTGAAAGGACTGATGCTGAAGCTGAAATTCCAATACTTTGGCCACCTGATGTGAAGAGCTGACTCGGAGTTGACAAGACCCTGATGTTGGGAAAGATTGAAGGCGGCAGGAGAAGGGGACGACAGAGGATGAGGTGGTTGGATGGCATCACCAACTCAATGGACACGAGTCTGAGTAAACTCCAGGAGTTGGTGATAGACAGGGAGACCTGGCATGCTGCAGTCCATGGGTCACAAAGAGTCAGACACAACTGAGTGACTGAACTGAACTGAACTGATTGCTGGCATAAGGGGCAGACCTGTGGACTACATCATCCCTAAAATTCAGGAAAAATAAAATTTATTTTCCCACCATTCAACTAAAAATTTTGAAGTAAGGTCTTATTTTATCAAGTCAGCAAGAACAATCTTATCCAAGTTGGGGACTTTTCCAGGCTTCCCTGGAGTCCTGTTTAGAGGAAGGGTTGGAGTGGAGGTGTTGTGGTACCCAGTGACCATCCCTCTATCCAGTGTTGGGCCACGGTTGCTCAGTCCAGTGCAGGGTGCTTGTGGATTCTCCGATCATTTTGTGGGGTCTCAACACCAGGATGGCCAAGAATCAGCTCCTTCTTGGGAACCTCTCAGCACCTAAGTGCTCGCTGTCATTTTCATTTTCTTCCTTCTGAAACATGTATGTATTCTGCTAGGTCATCTCACATCCTTCCTCACCTATTGCTCATTCCTTGGGACCATTTTTGTTCTCTTCTCCAGCTTAGACTTTTGAGACTTATATTCATTAGAGAATTATCTTGGTCTATTTTCTGCTATCCATTTTTTCCCTGATGCAATGAGTCTCTGGTGACTTGAATGAGAGAGATGGCCAAGGGGTAATAGAAAATACAGGAGGACAAAAACATCAGATACAACTTCAAAAATGGTCGATTGGGTGGCCAGGGTCTGCAGGGAGATTGGGATAGGAAGTCATTTAATGGGTCTATTGGGTTTCTATTTTGTAATTTGAAAAGAGTTCTGGAGATTGGTTGTATAGTATACTTTACAGTCATTAAGGTGGTAGGTTTTACATTATGTGTATTTTACCACAATTAAAAATAAAATAAAAAAGCAAAAAAAAAAAAAAAGTAATTTACTTAGATGATTATGTCTTGTTCTTAAAATTACTGAGTGATAAATTCCCCAGCCAATAAATACAGTACTATTGACCAAAAAATAAAGAAAGAAAACCCCAAACAGTCATAATTGGGAAATACAACTGTCCCTGTTCAGACTGGGCTAACACAGGAAGGCCACTTGGACAAGGTGTCCCTAGGGCTGAGTTATTTGGGAATGTCCTTGGTGCAGGCACAGGGCTGAGCTGGAATAGAGGGGGTGCAGATGAGGAAGGGCAGGGTGAAGAGGAGGGGCAGGGGTGTGCTGCAGCCCAGGGAATGGGACTGTGATGAGGATTCAAATTGCAGAAGCACCGTGGAGTTCACAATTGCAAGGTATCTCTTCAATTCTAAGAAACTGGCTAGTGGAGAAACAGATTTTTGTTGGATAAGGACTGCGGTTCTGCAAAAGAAAAGACAGCATGAAGAGGAGCAGACACTTGGCCATGGCTCAGTTGGCTAAAGTAAAGCAGGCCACAGGCCTGGGGGGCTGTCAGCTGTCTGTCCTGCACCGAGTGGGGCCAGCCACAGACTTCCTCCAAACCTACTGTGTGCACTGTTTCAATCCAATCTGTAGCATCAACCTGCCTGGGCTCCCTAAGAGCCTTTCTGTCACGAACCTCCACGGTGTTTGTGTGAGCACGTGTGTGTGTGTGTGTGTGTGTGTGTGTGTGTGTGTGTGTGTGTGTCCAGGCTATCTTAGAACTTGTGACATGCTTTCAGGCTGATTAATGCTCAGTAACGCTCTCACGTTTCCACCGTGTGTTCAATGAGTCAATAGTACTGTTTGCTAAAATGTCAGCTCAATGATAAAGGCTTCTAGAAGATGAAGTTTCCAGTGCCCCCTGCACCTGGACCCAAACCAGAAGGACCACCTATTGTCATGTTGGTGCTGATTTTGGACTACAGAATCGCTCTAAAGCCTGTCTGATTATTGTCCTCAATGGAGGGAAAACACAGGTGAAATATTCCTTTGTGTTAAAGATGGACTAAGCATATAATGATTACCAATGACAGGCTCACAAAGCCAGTGGAGGACAAGGGAGCCAGCCTAGAGAAGGGAACACTGGTTTGGGGCTATTTGCAGAAGTGGGGCTCCTAGACCCCTGGATATCAGAGACACAAAAACAAGAGCACCCACCTCCCCAGGATGCTGCCAGAAACCAGCAGAGGGGAACCAGCAAGAAGCTTAATGAAATTCCCCCAGAATCTGGAACGTTTCTAATGAAAACTGGATTTTCTTATCTTCTCTTCCATAGAGAGTTTCTGATTAGTAGTTCAGAGCTTGGTGGAATTCACCATATATCACTTTAAATGTTTATTTTATGTCCAGCTTATTCTAACATTTTTATTCATCTTAATGAGAAGTAATTGGCCTTCCTATTGCAGTGTTTCATTTTAAAAAAGGGAATATTAATAAGGAATGAAAGCGTGCTAAAATCTATAACTATCTTCCCGGCTTTCACCATGCTTCTATCTATCCTAGAAGTCATGATTTTAGATTGAAAATAGTATTCAATGCATTTGAACCACATCCTTCCTGGGGCTGGCAATGCCTTTATTGTATGTCATTATGTCTTCTGGGAATCCTGACATTAAAACATATCCTTGGTTCTCACTTAAGCCAATTTTATAGGGCAGGGAAAGAAAAGACAACATTTTGCAATGAAAGCACCTTCTCCCATCTGGCAAAATGGCTTTCTGGACTCTATTGTGGCTCATTGTCTAAAAATAGGATGAAGACAAATTGTTATCATTTGCGAAAGCCCATGACAATAATGATAAATGAACAAATTTTTTTGCCCTCTGAAGTCATTGCTTAAGGCTTTCTCTGGGATCAACAATGTTAAACTGGTAAACTTTCCTCATCTGCATCCGCAGAAGGTTTACAAATGGCTTTGTAAACAATTTTAGCCAGAGCGTTAATCTCCCCTCCAGAACGAGGGCTGCGAGATAGATGATTGATTTGCAATTTAAAATGACACTGAAACCCCTGAAACAGATATGAAAGAAACTTTCAGTGAATAATGTTTTAGTTGACAAGAAAAGATAAGGCACATCTTTCATCTGATAGTGGGCTGTTTTTGATAAATATTGTTCATAATGGAGAATTTTGGAATCATTAATGTGTGGATAGAACATTACTACTTTTTGACTGGGACTTTAGAAAACACTTTCTTTTGGCAAGAGTTTTGTTAAAAGAAGGAGAAAAAAAAAAAAAAGACAGGGACATGTTGGAAAAACACCCATTAAAAATATTCAATTATTCGCCCCGAGTCCAAACTGGTACATGACAATGGTCAGTCTGCAAAGCATCTCCCCTGGTTGCAATGACGTCTCATAACCACACTTACCACCATTTCCACAATGGAGGACAGAAAATATTGTTTTCACATCCCCTTTTGGTGGCATGGTAGATCATATGGCAAGGGACGTGTCCTGGAAGTAAATCTTTAATTCTTCTGTCTCTTTGTTCCTGTGTTTCTGTCTACAAGTTAGCCCCCAGCCCAGTTCTGCTGGTGTCTGGGAGGGCTGCAGCTTGGACTGTTGGCCTTCAGGGTCCGCTGAGGGGCAGAAGAGCTGCGCTGACGAGCACACACTGGTCCCAAAGGCCAGACCCCAGAGAGGGCTTGTCTGTCCTGCCTTGTCATTGGCCCCACCAGTGTTGGACTCTTCCTGGGTCCCTCATCTTTCCCTCACCTTGTCCATCTCTTCCTCTTGCTCCGTACTCTTCTCCTCCCATCTCACAACAATGATGGGAGTCTATGGAGCATTGACCCACTCAATAGCTCAGTATTCCAGAGCACAGGCAGCCAGAGTGCTTGCAACAGCAAGGCACGAGCCCTCACCCCCACCTTCCCTGACTGCTCTGCCAGGGACCTCCCTCACCCCATTCTGTGTCTGAGCCACTCAGCCTGTCTGTCTACCTCAGCCATTCTGGAACTGTCTGGAGGGACATCTCTTGGCCAGCCTCCATCATGACTGGCAGCCAGCCCCTTCCCCCAGCAGAGCTTGGGCAATGGTTTCATCTCATAGAGCACTTGGCACATGGGAGAGCCCCAAAACATGACTTGAGTAAAATATTAAAAATAAAGATATGGCCCAAAGGGTGCTAGATTACAATCAAGCTCTTTCCTCCAGATTCTTCTGCTGGTTGGAAATGACTGGATTCAGGCACTTCAGTGTGGGTCAGCTGAATATACTTAACATCATTAAAATCACTCAATTGTATTTAGCTTTATTTAACATCTTGTTAGTTGGAGAAGGCGATGGCACCCCACTCCAGTACTGTTGCCTGGAAAATCCCATGGGCGGAGGAGCCTGGTAGGCTGCAGTCCATGGGGTCGCTAAGAGTCGGCTGCGACTGAGCGCCTTCACTTTCACTTTTCACTTTCATGCATTGGAGAAGGACACGGCAGCCCACTCCAGTGTTCATACCTGGAGAATCCCAGGGATGGGGGAGCCTGGTGGGCTGCTGTCTATGGGGTCGCACAGAGTCAGACACGACTGAAGTGACTTAGCAGCAGCAACATCTTGTTAGTGGCCAATCAGAAAGGAGACCTACCACATCTACCAGCACTGTTGTAGGTGCTGGAAATACAGAGGCAATTCAAGCAGTGTGGTCCCCAGTCCTCACAGAGCTCACTCTATTTCAGGGGTGAGCTTGCTGAGGATCACAGCCCAGGTACCACATTTTGCTGCACTTATTTAGAACCCTGGAACATTCAGGCTCTGTACAACACTTTTCTTGTGCACCTTGCAAGGAAAATTTCAAGTAATTTAGTTGGATTTTCTGAGTTCTCTGTATTTGACTCCTGTCTTATCAGTCTGTATCCAATTGCTATAGACTAAAGGTTTGGATGTGATGATGTCTCCACTGTGATGATATTAGAAAGTGGGGCATTTGGGAAGTGCTTAGGTCATGGGGGTGGAGCCCTCATAAATAGGATTAGTGC
Source organism: Muntiacus reevesi (assembly GCF_963930625.1). Lineage (NCBI taxonomy): Eukaryota > Metazoa > Chordata > Mammalia > Artiodactyla > Cervidae > Muntiacus > Muntiacus reevesi. The sequence goes on along the minus strand of NC_089250.1, from coordinate 254,333,814 downwards.
CTTTTAAAGAGACCCCAGAGGGTTCCCTAGCTCTTTCTTTCAAGTGAAGATACAGAGTAAAGACAACAGTCTACAAACCAGAAAGTGGACCCTCACCAGCGCTGAATCTGCCAGCACCTTGATCTTGAATTCCCTAGTCTCCAGATTGATGAGAGATAAATTTCTGTCATTTATAAGCCTCCTAGTCTGTGATATCTTACTATAGTGGCCCAAACAGCTGAATATACACTGAAGAGACCAACATACTGAATATGTTGGTTACCTAAACTGAACCTTACACGTACCCACATAACTGACCCCAGCATTAGCACTACCCGGTCTGGGGGGATTGTCTCTCCTGCCAATTGTGTGATTGGGTAGGGGTTTAATCGTCCTCCTCTGAAGATGTCCCTCGGTTCATGGCCTGGCCACAGTCCAATCCCCCCACCCCAATACCACCTAATCAGTGGAAATCCTTGAGGGACACAACCATTATCTAACCAGTTCTCATGGAAATCCAGTGGTTCAGCCCTAGTACATGCTTAGTACCGTGGTCCTGATTAAGGAGCCACCCAGGGGAGCGTGGGCAGTCTGTGGGCTTCAAGAAGGGCCCAGCTGGCTCAGAACATCGTGTGTTTGTGATGGCCATGGAGCTTCCGGGTGGGAGAAATGGTGACGGCGGATGCAGTTTCCCTCCCTGCCTCCTCCCTCCCTTTTCTCTTGCTTTTCTTCCCTCTTTTCACTTTGCTTCTACTGATATGGGAAACAAGCTCACAGTTCTGCTCTGCGGATGTCCCAGGAAGGGGACATCGCACAGAATGTCTAAGAGCCCACGGAGGACCCAACCTTTAGGCCCTGAGTTAGATGTTACTGGACTAGGAGGTCTTGGTGCCACTGAATGGGACCCAGCATGACCTCTGTGTGACCTCCAAGGAAACTGAAGGGACAGCATCAGGTGAAGATGAACCAGTTCCTTGGAGTGGCCCCAGAATGCATCTTTGCTCGGCTGGCCTAGTGACCGGGGGAGGGAACCTGGGTTAGAGAAGGCTCTGGATTTTTCCATGCTCTGCTGACCCGCCCCAGGTATGGGAGGGCAGAGCTGCTGCTGGGACCAGCTTAGATGCATGCTCTCATTTCAAAGCAGTGGAAAAGGGTGTCTGATATGATAAAAGCTGGCTCCTCCTTACAATCCCTTTTAAATAATAAGCAACAGCTCCACCAGCCCTATTTTAATGCTAAGTGCACGATGTATAAATTGCTGTGATAACCATATTCATCCCCTACCTTATGTTTTGAAGTATTCCAACTTGCTTTCATTTTATTAATGTATTTCTTTTATCTTTCATCTGAATAGTGTTCTCTATGTAAAGTGACCAAATGTGATTAATGATGAATAGATTAAGATAGGACAGGGTGTTTGAAAAATGACTTAAGGACTGCATGTAAGTCACTGGCTAGAGTCCCAAAATGCAAATTCTGGTTAAGTTAATGACTGGAAAATCATGATGGCCCCAACTGCATGAGCTTTTGCATTATTTAAAATTGCTTTATAAACAATAAATAATTAGCATTTTGTGTTAGAATGAGTTAATTACTTCTTAATTATTTCTATAGGCATTACAATCCCAACATCAAAAGTTTCAGTGTAATTGACACGCAGACAGTCCCTCTTCTGCCTGGTGGTCCAGCATCATAAGTTACCGCTCACTTTGCAAGCGGTGCGGGAGTGTTCATGTCCCATTAGAGGTCGGCACTTTATTAAAACGTCTGGAAACATCTAGTTTGCAGGAGGCTTCTTTCCCTAAGAAGTGTCTGTGCATTGTCCTGGATGGGGTTTTAGGAAGGGAAATTGTATGCCCATGCCCACCTTCCCCTGATAAACGAGGCTTATCATCCGGGCAGCTCTGTGCTCTCACTCACCCTCTCAGGAGCTAGGGAGCTTTATGAAAAATAAATTAATAATGCAGACCAAATTACATCTGCAAGAGACATTTAGGTGTATATTGCAGTCTTCAAAGATGATTAGATTTACTTTTTGTTCAAGGAGACTTGGCACCCCCATCTTCCAGGCACGTCTTGAACTACAAGTCTGCCAGGGCAGCCCGTGCACGGCTGGCCACCCCATGTGGTCACAGCCACAGGGCTCCATCTGCCAGGTGCACCGATTAGGACCGCAGCCAGGAGAACCTTGACCAAGTGACTTGACTGGAGCCTCCAAGGGGAAAGCTGGAAGATTCTGCGGCCAGGGGGCCATCCGTGTGGTCTGCAAAGGGGCTTCTATGGCTCCATCTGCAGAGCCTGGTGTGCAATCAAAGGGCAGCTCCATCCTGGATACTTAACACTGAGGGGAAAAAGCCACCTTCAGAGTGGTTTGGAGGTTTGTTTGTTTTGCTTTGCTAAACCGCAAAGAAGAGGAATACAGCAGCATTGATTGCTCCACCCGTGTGCCTACTCGTGGTGTCCGCACACCAAGCATGCTGCTTTGCAGCGGGAGGAGAGGCGGTATTTATCAGGGTTCAGAGCCAGTTCAGCCACACACTTGACAAATTATTTGTGGAATTGTTGTATTCATAGTCACTTAAATAAGAATCTGTCAACACGAAGGCTGAGCTTTGTTGCAGCGGGTCCCCTGGTTTTTCCCCGCACACCCAAGAATGATGGATTGGAAGTAATGCAAATTCACTACCATTTTATATGCTGGTGCCTTCCTCAGAGACAGGGAACATAGCTCAGATCATCTTGTAAAAGGCCGTAACTGTAAAGGCCTGCTTCTGTGTTGGAAGTCTTGCCTTTTCTTCCCTCTTTTTTTTTTTCTTCCAAATGGGACTTTAGAACAGGGAAATGGAATTCAAATATTTTTCTCACGTCTCCTTTTGGAAAGCGCTCCTCACAGCAGGTGCGCATGCTGGCTTTTTCGGCTAACTCATACATATGCTTAGCTGTGCTCTGTAATTAAAACAAATTGATAAATATAATTATTTGGTTTTATGGCAACTTAAAAGTTAATACCCCTTGGCAGGATGTTAAGTCTTAACTCTTGACAAGAAAGTGGAAAAAGCTAGGGCCAGGGAGGCTGGCAGGGACAGTAACGTGAGGCCAACATTTTACTCTGTTTCACGTGGCCTGTGGAGCTCCTTCCGCTTGGGTGGTGGGATGTTCTTTCCACTGTGTATGAAGGCAGAGCTGGGTCTCACTGTCCCTCTGAAATGTGAAGAGAATAGGTCTTTCCTGGTCTGTCTTCCCAGGACTGTAGGGCGGGAGGGAACACTGCCTACCCAGGCGATGCCCAGATCTGGGGTTGGCTGATTCAGGTCTGGTCGGACACTCCGGGCCAGTTGAAGGTGGAGAGCCCAGGAGGGGTCCCTCTTGCCGGAATGAGAATTCTTCTCCTGTGTGGCAGGAATGCTAGAAACAGACTTGTTTCCAAAAATCTGTCTCTGGAATGAAGTTTCATCAGAAAGGCCATAGGAAACTTTTGGTCCCAAGTCTGTCCTGTCCAAAGAAATAGCCTGAAAGTCAGGAGTCCAGGGTTCCAGCCTGGCTCTGGTTGGAATTCTATGTGAGCTTGGGTGAGCCCCAGCAGAATCAGGGGCTTGTCCAACCACCTGCTAGAGGCCTTTGTAAATATAAATCTTTGAAATATAAACCCCTTTGATACCACACTCTAACTCAGGAAAAGCAACTAGAGAGCATGCCCCACAAAAAGGCCCAGAAAGGAACAAGAATCTCTCTCTCTCTGCCATTTGTCTTCCTTTAGAAGCTTTGCGAAGCAATCCTGTTGCCTAAAAACTTATTCCTTTAAGCCACCGTGATTTGCATGGTGGAGTATTACATCTGTGGCCCCTATCTTTTGAAAACTGCTGGAGAGCAGTAAGGAAAAAAAAAAGAAAAACCCAATGTAAAAACAAAATCCCACGTTATATAACACGTCCCCTCAATACCACTGAAAAATATATGTAATATTTTGAAATCACTGACTAATTATTTCTAATCATTCCATAATAATTTATGGAGACACTCGCTCCTTTGGATGTGTTCCTGTTTTGATCTAAATGTATTCCCGAGCACGCTGTCAAACCTCCCAGTTTGGCAACTGATTTGGTTTTGCTGAATTTCTTTCGTGTGTCCAGATCTCTTGCCAATGAGGCTGTGGAACATATTTTGACAGCTTTGTCGCTAAGTTTGTTGCTACTTGTGTCTGGAACGGGTATCAAATTTCAGAGATTAATCTGTTTGTTTCCTCCTGCTCGCAAAGTCTGCAGGAGGCCACTGGTTTGCCTGGAGCCGCTGCCATCCACAAGGAGCGGTCAGGCCTTGTTTGATGGCCAGCAGGATGCACGGGGCATCTCAGCAAAGCCTGTGTTCCGGGTCTGGGTGCCTGGCATGCAGAGCCAGGTGCCAAAGGTGGCCATTCTGTACCAGAATGTCGGTGAGAGGCCAGGATTTCTGCAGCAAGAGGCTGGGATACACATGAATGTTGACATTAGGCTGGGTGTGGCTGTCCTCCAAGCCCTTTTTGCAGCCTTAAGATGAGAGCTTGGTGCATCACAAACTGGAGACAGAAACCTCACAAGACTTGAAGCTTGCATTTCATTTCTTCTTTTACATTTCCTTCTAGTCTTACTGGGTACTACTGTTTTCTGATGGGCACTTCCAGAATCTTCTAGAAGAGTGACTTTCATAGCAACATCAACATTACCTGGAAACCTACTAGACATTTTCAGTCTACCCACCTCTTTCCAGATCTACTGAATCAGAGACTGCGGAGGTAGGGCCCAGCCCTCTGTGCTTTAGTAAGCCAACCAGGTGATTCCGACGTACACCAAGCCTGGAAATCACTCCTCTAGATTGCCAACCACATTGTCTCATCAGGGTACATGAGTTTTTACTGATTGTTGATTCCTCTTCTTCTTTTTTTTTTTTAAGGAAGTATCTTTATATTTGTGCGTGTGTGTGCTAAGTTGCTTCAGTCTTGTCCGACTCTTTGCGACACTAAGGACTGCAGCCTGCCAGGCTCCTCTGTCCATGGGATTCTCCAGGCAAGAATACTAGATTGGGTTGTCATGCCCTTCTCCAGGGGATCTTCCTGACCCAGGGATCGAACCCACGTCTCTTATGTCTCCTACTTTGGTAGGTAGGTTCTTTACCACTAATGCCACTTGGGAAATTCCACCTTTATTTATTTATTCTTATTTTTGGCTGTGCTGGGTCTTCATTACTGTGGGCTTTCTCTTGCTATGGTGGGTGGAGACTACTCTCTAGCTGTGGTACACAGGTTTCTCTTTGTGGTGGCTTCTCTTGTTTCAGAGCACAGGTTCTAGAGCATGAGCTCAGTATTTGCGACGCATGGGCTCAGCTGTTCCAAGGCATGTGAAATCCTCCTGGAGCTGGGATCGAACCCAAATCCCCTACATTGGCAAGAAGATTCTAAACCACAGGCTCACCAGGGAAGTCCTGATTGTTGATCCTTGAACCCCACTTAAGTTGCATATTGTGTCTTTGATCACCAATAAGTTTATTAAATCAACTTATAAAACAAAGAGGCATCACTGTCAGGCATGGACATTTACATGTCTGCCACTGTGTTGGCCAATGGAGAGCCCAGACTGACCACACACCAGCTGAAACCTGAAGTAACTGGCAGGTTCATAGAGCAGAGGCAACAGTGCCTGGCAGTTACTGTCCTGCAGGACAGTGCAGGGTACCATGAGGATGCAGAGGATGGGCATCTTTGCTAGGTGGACTGAATCAGGTAGGAGGAAGCAGGGTCTAGGTTGAGAGCTTTGGATCTGGGGGAGCTGAGGAGGAAGGCATTGTGGGCAGAGGGATGGGCTGTACAAGGGACAGAAACAAGAAATAATGTGGTGCACCAACCCAGGAACATTAAGGTAGATGGTATGGCTGATGAAAGAGTGAGAAGATGTGAGGATGGAGTACAAAGAAGAGGCTAGATATTTCAAGCCAGACTCAGGAGTTGGGGACCATTGAAGATGTCAAGCTATAGCCATGGTGGCTACAACAAGGAGAACAATCTGGAAGGAGCACAGCTAGGGGCATGGAGATTGCCTTAGGGTGTGGTGATCCATCCATTTAATCAATGAACATCACTAAGTGCCCAGAGAAGCAATTAGCCTGTGGATGTAGAAACCAGGCTCCAGGATCAGAAGGAGCAGATCTAGTTTGATTTGGGACTTTCTAGCTTTGAGATCTTGGGCACAGTTTCTCTGAGCTTCCTTCTCCTCATGTGTAAGTAACAATAATAATGATATTCACTCCAGAGAATTTTTATGTGAGGTTATGCACACAAAATATGTATACAAGTGCCAGAACATGTGTCCAATGTAAGAAACCACACTATTGTTATTATCATTGTGTGTTGGGGATTTTTGTTAGGTGCTGAGGCAACAGTGAGTAAGATAGAGGTAGTGGACCGCCTGCATGGTGCATATGAATGAGAGACAGTAGTGGTCTGGGCCACGTTGGTGGTGTGGGGATGAGAGAAAAGTAACTCAGACTAAGGGCACATGAAAGTGGAAGGTGTCTTTGGGGTTTGCAGTTTGAGTACATATGGTTGAGCCCTCCCTTGGGACTGGGAATGAGGAGGAGAAGTAGGAGGAGAGCTCTGGGACTGGGAAATGGTGAACTTTGTATCTGTTCCTGGGGAGTCTGTAGGAGAAAGTGTACATCAGAAGTCAGATTCCCAGTATTGGAGCTTAAAGAGAGACTTGCGCTGGGCCTACTGTGCACATTTATACAGACCCAGCAGCATTCAAGGCCCTTGCAGAGAAGCTGTCATGACTCTAGGCTCATCCTGGGATCCCTAGCTGGGGAGTCCTCCTTGATTTGAGAGCTTGTTTCACTCTGTCTTAACTGCCTTTGGTTGTACACATGAAGTCTTGTGTCTGGGAAGTCCTGTCTCTCCTAGGAGATGCTTCCTTATTGGTTCTGCCAGGCATGGTTCCCCCATTGAGATATTTTCTATTCCTTCCATGCCTGGCACATCCCAGAACCAGAGGAGAAGGGCATGTCTGAATCATTCTGTAACCTACAGGATGACATCTCATTGCTGCTAAGGAACTAATGGGAATGGTCAGGAGAGTAGTCATAGGAGCCATGTCTAAAACTATTTCTTACTATGTTCCAGGAGATCTTCATGCTGCTGTTGAATCTGATGAAATTTTCAACAAAGGTCTGTCTGGTCAAGATAGCTATCCTTGCCCCTATCCTTGTCAGAGCTCTGCTCAAGGTGGAGACTTTCACGATACAGGAATCCAGAAGACACTCTTCATCATCAGGACTTTGGGGAAGAGTGGGTATTCACAGCTCATAGTCTAGAGAGCAGAACCCTGGGGAATGGGACACAGTATGAGTGTGTTTGCAGAGGGTGGAGGAGGTTATGGACGGTTAAATGCTCAACAGCATAGGTATGGAAGCTGCAGTGGGGGGTAGGAGAGACTTGAGTCCAGCTCAGGGTGTTTGTACCAGGCACAGGATGATGAAGAGCCAGTGGGGAAGTGCTTTGGGTAAACCTTCCTGTCTCAGGTGTTGCTACAGGTTTTCCATGTCAAGAGCCAAGTGTCCCCTAATGAATGCAACCTAGCTCAGAGTGCACAACCATTTTGAGATGCTCCAGAACTGCAAAGAACAGAACCTTGAGCACTCAAAGATCATGCACTACAAAACTCACACAGTGCTCAGCAAAAGCATCAGGGACATAGATACTATAGGTGCGGGCAGGTGATGGACAACAGTGAAGGGATAGAACTTGAGATAATGAGGAGGAGAGAATGCCATCAACCCCAAGGGGATACCTTCAACCCAGTTCCATACAGAATGGTGTCCACTGTGGCCAAATATTCCTATTCTTGAAGGAAAACCTGGATGCCAAGTATATATGTGCAATTACCAAGTTTTAAAAATTGGCAATTAATTTTCATTTATTTTTAATCCCATAGAGCCAAATAAAACATTATGGTGGGGCTGGATATAACATTTAATGTAGCCAGCCTGTGATACCTAGGGGTCAGGAAATCCATGGAGCTCTTAACTTCACTGGGGAGCAGTTGGACTCAGGACCGCCCCTGATGTGGATGCTCTAGGACGACAAGCTGGGGAAAACAAGCTCTTGGGGGTCATGTGGCTTTGTTCTCTCATCTTTTCTCTAAGCAGCACACCTTCTGATATCCTGTTGGGTTGGGACAGGTGTGAGTGGCAGGTTTCATTGCCAGCCTCAGACGCCTCCCTGGAAGTGCCTGCAACTCATAGTCATGAACAACTAAAGGCCTGCCTGAGGACAGGAACAGCCAGGAGGGCAGGGATGGCTCGAGCCCAGGCCAGCTACACAGGGAGAGAGGGCCTTGGAGCTCTTGCTGGTGCCTTTGAAAACTGGTCTGGGGTAGGGGCTCCCACTTCATGGTGTGCTACCCAGCTGGGAGTCTTCTGTTGGCCTTCGTTTTGCCGGGGCAGGGAGACCACTTACATGTTATATAAAATGTAATAATGTCATTGCTTCCCCCTGGTTTCCTGCTGATTGACTTTTATAGCTTGCAAACATTATGCTAGATTGGTAAATTGCAATAAATTTAATCAAGAATTATTTTATTCAGCCTACTAATGAGGAATAATAGCATATGTATCAATTAGGCCTGTCAATTTGTGTGAAGAAATAGATTTACAAAGGGATAGTAAGCAAAAAAAAAAAAAAATCCTTGGTATCAATTCACTTCATTATTTTTAATTTGCTGTGAATATTGAGTGTTTCTAACATAAAATCATTCCTCAATTAAAATAAAACAGCTGTACTGCTCTCGGCTCCTCATCCCTTGTTTTTGCTTACAGATTAGCAGTTGTCATTGGTTTCAGTCTGTTGTCATCTCATTAATTTGCACCCATAAATGGGTAAAAAAGTATTCTCAACTGTCAGTGAAAAACGTAACAGAGCAAAATGATTTTCTCATGTTTTGGGGAAACAGCAGGGTTACTGCAGCAACAAAGGAGTGGAGGGCATGGAGCGGAGTCATGGGAGAGCAAGGCCTGCCCTGCTTGGTTGGAACTCTTAATAATTCTCCAGACCCAGCCTTTTCTAGGGGCCTTTACTATATATCCTCTGATCAACTCTTTGTAAACCTGGCCATAGCTATAGCCTTCTCTCTGTCCCTACAAAACAACTTTGTCAAGTCCACTTCCATCAGGAAATGAAGGCTGTTTCTCCTCCTCAGGTGGCTGAACTGTTTGCATGACTTTCTTAAGCCAAAAACAATGTGCATTTCTGAGCCAAGGCCTCAAGAGGCCTTGCATGCTTCTGTGCTATTTCTCTTAGAACCTTGGAAACCCCATGACAACAAGCCTGTGCCAATCTGATGGACAATGAGACCACAGAGAGTAAGACACACCATCCCATCTGAGGTTCTCTTAGACCATCCAACCTCCTGGTGACCTAGCAGTTGACTGTTGACATGCCAGTAAGCCAGGTCCAGAAGAACCATCCAGCTGAGCCCAGCACAGATTGCTGACTTGGAATGATGAGATAGGCTGTTGTTGAGACCATGACATTTTGGAGCAGTTTGTTATACGGCAAAAGCTAACTGATACGTATCCACTATTTCAGAGCAGCTTGAAGCTATAGACTGGTTGGAAAGGTAAAATAGGCTTAGTGTGAGATGTCCAGAGCCTAGGAAGGACAGAGAATCAAAGAATAATTGGAAACACTCAGATGATTGTATCTTTAGATGTCCAAGTGTGAAAATATATATGTGTCTTTATGGATACATATGTAAGTGTACATGCTTGTTTATATGTGACACTGATAACATACAGTAACTGTCTCTCTGTGAAACCCAAAGGTGGTCTCCTCCTTCCTCAGTCTGCCTCAGTCTACCTGTGACACGGCTCCCAGCCAGATAGGAACAGTTTACCATTGCCCTGAGACTTTCACCATGTGTAACTGAGTGACTCATCTCTCTCCCCAACCTCTACATGTCAGCAGACTCCTGGATTAACACCAAGTGCTCATGAATGAATCACTCAAGAATATCTTGGGAAGCCTAGGAGGGCCACAGTGGGTCTCCTTGTGTGGCAGCCAAGGTCTGAGCCTGCAGCACACTGATCCAACTGTGGCAAGAGTTAAATTGGTGGAACAACCCCAGGATCCTCACTATAGCCACATACAGAGAAGATGAGCCAGAAAGAGGAAGACCATGTCCAAGGTTTGATTCCTGGGTCAGGAAGATATGCTGGAGAAGAGATAGTGGACTACCCATTCCAATATTCTTGGGCTTCCCTTGTGACTCAGCTGGTAAAGAATCCTCCTGCAATGCAGGAGGCCTGGGTTCAATCCCTGGTTTGGGAAGATCCCCTGGAGAAGGGAAAGGCTACCCACTCCAGTATTCTGGCCTCAAGAATTCCATGGACTATAGAGTTGGACATGACTGAGTGACTTTCATATATCTGACATATGACCCCAAGGTCATCCAGGATACTGGAGCCAGAGGCAAGCAGCTGACCAGGACTCAAGACACCCACTCTAGTCCTCTTTCCGCTGCCCTGAGTCTCTTCATTGCCACCTTGCCTTCAAGGCCTTTTATGGTCTCTAGGTGCTCAGGGCTAGTCCTCTCCATGAATCGGGAAGTTCAAGAGACTTTCAGAGTAGAGAGACAAATTCAGCCATCAGGCAGGGAATAAGCCTGGGGCTCTGACCCTGGTGAGGGTCCTGGGTGATCCTGGTGAGTGAAGGGATTGTGAGTGTATCAAGACCTCCCTGCTCATGCCAAAATGATGATGCTTGGTGCCTGTGCTGAGCTTTCACAAATATCATCTAAACCACAGAAAGACAGCAGAAAGACGCACCTCATTCTGACTATGGCCAAAAGGGGTCAAAAGATCTGTTCTGTTCAAGGTCATACTGCCTTTAAAAGGGGAAGCTGTGACAGAGTCTGCAACAAGTTTCGTGACTCTCCAATACTCAAGTGCTCTCTGTGGGATGTAACTTGGTCTTTGCTCTTCAGTCATTAACACCCGAGTGCAAGTTAGAGTGTCTCATTTTTCTAGGACTATCTATTGGGAATAGGGCACTAGCAGAAAGCTCTTGGAGATGGAAATGCTCCCTGCAGTCGTGACTTGGGGGCACACCTTAATGCTTTGAATGGCACCACTCAAGCCTTGAGTGGAGCAGCTCATTCAAACCACAGGACAAAAGAAGGAGAGATGTGCTTTTCCAAGGACCATCTATGTGCTATGGGACCAAGAAAGGTGGAAATTAGTGCAGGAGAGGCCACACAACATGTGTTGTCCCGCCATCTCCCTCTCCTCTCATGCAGTAAGCTTTAAAGAAGTTCTCTTCAAAGCTGCCCAGGCAAGGGTCCTTGGGCTATCTCTTGTTCATGCTCTCTGGGGCTCCTTGGGGGTCTCTGACTAAGAATATATCGAACATTCTGTGCACAGTTGTCCCGTAGGTCACCCTCCAGAGTGTGAAGAGTGATGACCCTGTTTGTAATGCGTCCTTCCTCCTGCACTTGGAGCAGTGGAAATTGATGGGATTAACTTGTGTTTATAGGTGTCTTTGGTCTTGATACATCTAAGATGTCTTATAAACTGTTAGTCATATAGCCGACAAGCTATTTTGGGGGAAAGTAGTGGCTGTTAAACTATGAGGGATGGCTTTGCTGGACAGGACGATCTGTGGCTGGAGAATTGCCCCCACCCCAAGCATACAGTTGCCTACTTGGACACTAAGTGGCCCTGGAATGGCAGAAAATTCACAGACCTGACAGTCAAGGCAGCCAGACCTGATGCTAATTTGAACCTGAGGCTGATACTAAGAGCTCTGGCTCGACCTCCGATTGAGCCCATGTTACACCTGGCTGGATGATGAAGGAATCATCACATTGACTTTAAATGACTGGCCCTTCACCACCCCACACTGTCTACAATGTATTCTGAGTTAATGGTATAATAAATCCTATAATTATCACAGTAATAGTACATTGACTTGTGTGTATGTTAAAGATGTTAACATGTAAAAAGTAAATATTGAAAATTATAACATCATTTATTAGATATATCTTTCCATTTATTTTCTTTCTAGCTTTATGCAAAGTCTCAAACACTATGAGTATCTTGGTTGGGGCTTCCCAGGTGGCTCAGTGGTATAGAATCCACCTGCTCTTGCAGGAGATGCCAGAGCTGTGGGTTTGATCTCTGGCTTGGGGACATCTGCTGGAGTAGGAAATGGCTACCCACTCCAGTGTTCTTGCCTGGATAATCCCATGGGCAGAGGAGCCTGGTGGGCTACAGTCCATGGGGTCGCAAAGAGTCAGATGCCACTGAGCAACTGAGCACTACCATTTTGGGCAGGGCTTGAATGAGTGGCATGACCTCTGGGCCTCCACCACGTCATCAGCAATCCCTGCTGGCTTCTCAGGGCTGCTGCTCAGAGGAACTGTTGCATGGAGCTGGAAGATGCTCTGAGGCTGTGATGTGCCCTACTCCACCTTGGACTGCTGGCTTCCACCGTGCGCTCCTCTTGAACCAGTGGTTCCAGGAGCCCTGGCTCTGAACCACCTGTGTAATCAGAAGTCTGGGAAGACAGCCACAGCACAGGGCTTGCACAGACGTAGCAAATAATAGTCAGCCCCTTACATACAAAGCTTCAAGCTTCAAACTTTCAAAGATGCAAACATGCGCTCACGTGTCCAGTCACATAAGTTAGTTCACAGGTCTGATGTCCGTTGTCGAGTGAGCACATCCTCTACAAGTGATTGTGTTGCTGTGTGTTTCAGTGGACAGTCGTGTATAGAGTACAGTAGCAGAGTATCTTTATTTCTGGAAGCCTAGGAGGTCTGGAAGCGTGAGTGTAGATACATTTTTTTAAGTTTATTTTTTTAAAATTTTTTCATTTATTTTTATTTGTTGAGGCTAATTAATTTACAATATTGTAGTGGTTTTTGCCATACATTGACATGAATCAGCCATGGATTTACATGTGTTCCCCATCCCGATCCCCCCTCCCACCTCCCTCTCCACCCCATCCCTCTGGGTCTTTCCAGTGCACCAATCCTGAGCACTTGTCTCATGCATCCAACCTGGGCTGGTGATCTGTTTCACCCTTGACAGTATATTTGTTTCAATGCTATTCTCTCAGAACATCCCACCCTTGCCTTCTCCCACAGAGTCCAAAAGTCTGTTCTGTACATCTGTGTCTCTTTTTCTATTTTGCATATAGGGTTATCGTTACCATCTTTTTAAATTCCATATACATGTGGTAGTATACTGTATTGATGTTTATCTTTCTGGCTTACTTCACTCTGTGTAATGGGCTCCAGTTTCATCCATCTCATTAGAACTGATTCAAATGAATTCTTTTTAATGACTGAGTAATATTCCATTGTGTATACGTACCATAGCTTCCTTATCCATTCGTCTGCTGATGGGCATCGAGGTTGCTTCCATGTCCTGGCTATTATAAACAGTGCAGCGATGAAAGGAAGCTATTAGCAAGGTGAAAAGACAGCCTTCAGAATGGGAGAAAATAATAGCAAATGAAGCAACAGACAAAGGATTAATCTCAAAAATATACAAGCAACTCCTGCAGCTCAATTCCAGAAAAATAAATGACCCAATCAAAAAATGGGCCAAAGAACTAAACAGATATTTCTCCAAAGAAGACATACAGATGGCTGACAAACACATGAAAAGATCATCAACATCACTCAACATCACATCAACATCAACATCACTCAACTCAACATCACTCATTAACGGAGAAATGCAAATCAAAACCACAATGAGGTGCCATTACACGCCAGTCAGGATGGCTGCTATCCAAAAGTTTATTTTTATTATTTATTTATTTTTGGCGTACTTGGACTTTGTTGCTGCTCGAGATTTTCTCCAGTTGCGGTGTGAGGGCTTTTCATTGCAGTGGCTTCTCTTGTTGTGGAGCACAGACTCTAGGGCATGCGGGCTCAGTAGTCAAAGCTCGAGGACTCGGTAGTTGTGGTTCCCAGGTTCTAAAGCACAGGATCAACAGTTGTGACATATGGGCTTAGTTGCTCCATGGCATGTGGGATCGTCCCTGATCAGGGATCGAACCCATCTCTCCTGCACAGGCTGGCAGCTCTTTACCACTGAGCCACCAGGGAAGCCCTGGGATAGTTAGGGTTGACTCCACCAAGGAACCAGACCCATGCCATCAAAGTCAGGCGTGAGTGAAGTGTCAGCCTGCCTTCTATCTCCTCATGCTGACGATCATTCAGCTCTACCATCTCCCACCCCTTTTCCCTCCTCTAGTCAGCAACTCTTCTTGCTTACTCAGTCAATGCCAGCCTCTGTCTGCCAGCTATTATACTGTACTACTGTACTTTTCAAGGCACTCTACTGTAAGATTAAAAATGTCTTCTTTATTTTTTGTTTGTTAGACTTTTATGTATTATTTATGTGAAAAGTATTACCAACCTATTACAGTACAGTACTACATAACCGATTGTGTTAGCTGAGCATCTAGGCTAACCTTGTTGGAATCACACACAAATCGGACTCAGGAGCATACTCCTGGAACGGAACTTGTTTGTATGTAGGAGACTTACTGTAGTGATGACTGTCAGGGCCAAGCTTCCTTCCTGCCTTGACCTTCACTGCATCCAGGCTCCGCAGCAACCCCACGCACTGAAGAAGGTTGGTGGGTCTGGGCATTGGTGACAGAACCTTCTGTCCCCCAGGTTGCCCAGCAGGCTGAGCAGCTCCAGCGTCCCCCGTGTGCAATTTCTCCAGCTGGCCCGGAGCTGCCCTCTGCTCGGTGCGGAGTGTCAGATGAGATCATAGCCCATGTTGTCATGGATGCAGATTTTTTATATTCCAGTTTATTTCCACACGTGAATATCAGACATTGGCTCGGCCATCATGCTCAGAGGGAGGTGAAAGGTTTTATGTGAGTAAGAGTTGATCAATACCTGAACCAGTCACCTCCTGTCTGCCTTTGGGAGCTTTGTCTCCACTGGTTGGGGGCGGGGGTTAGTCGTCCACAAGGCCGGGAAGAAGACAGATGCCTGCAGGGTGGAAATGAAATGCACCTGCCTCAACTCCCCCCTAAAAACAGTAAAGAAATCATCGGTTTCAAAATGAGCCCCTTCATTTTGGGGGGGATGCAGCCTTTTGTTAAGATTGGAAATGGGCTAAAAACATTTTTGAAACATGAAATGAAAATATTAGGCTCAATTCACATGATGTCAATCCTCCCGATAAAACTTTAGAATTCAGCAAAATGGATCCATTTGAGAGCTATGTGATACTTTATCAGCTGCTTGGATGTTAGGCTGCTTTCTTGCTGCTCCCCAAGGACGTCTGATCCAGGTTTGGTGTTGCTTGTTCCCGAGTGGAATGTGGGGAATGGAGAGCTGGGTGAGTTTAGACTTGGTACAGAGCCAATCCTGGTAATTTAGGAACCAAAACTCTACTCTTTGTGGAGCTATTAGCTCTCAATATTATGGGAGGAGCTTTTCTACCCCAGACAAATGAGAAATGAACCCTCCTTCCTAATGGTGGGTAATAACTCAACATCATTCTCTGAAGATCTATGGGCCAGAGCCCTGCCAGTCTCCCTTAGAGAACGGCTGACATGTGGATGTTTCATCCTCTGCCCCTCCTTCTCCAGTACATGTTAATAACAGTTCTATATAAAACAGAGTGATAAAGGAGATTAATACTTTTATTTCTCACACGTGCTGAACTCTATCTTTCCATCTTGAATTACCCAGTTGGAATGTCTACACCACCTGAATTAATTAACCTCATCATTGTCAACTCACCAATCCATCCAAGTCATTGTAGCCAAGACCTCCGCTTCCTAAATAGAAAATCTACCACACACGCCGATGCAGAGGCAGTCACAGTCTTGGAAGTTGAGTAGCTGTACTGCCACCTTCCTAAATTCTCTTCAACATTTACCTGCCAAAGAAGATGACTTGCATTTCCCTGACAAACAAATCTGGATTTTGAAGGTCTCAGTCTATTATTTTGGCATTTAGCTCAGCAATGCCTTATCTGAATTAGTAATGTCTCTTTCTAGGAGGTAGAGAAATTAACAGGAATTATTTCTGGATCTATTAGCTGGGACGGAATGAATATTGCTTGGGGTCCAGCATGGCACGTGTTCTCATTTCAGTTGCCAAGTCATCCATCTCCTTCTCCATTTTGGACATGTTAAAGCCCTCAATAAAAGGCCTCCTTTGAGGTGAGGGGCTGGGATTGAGCAGCAGGCGGCACAAGGGTGAATGTCCACAGCTTGGAGCTCTGATTGTCCATTTGTGCTCAGGCTTGCAAGGAGTATGCTACACTGTAGAGCTCTGTTCTAAGCTAGTCGTGTCCTTAGAAGATAACGTAGGTACTGGAGCTGGTGAAACCAGAACTGAATTCCCTGGATGACTCTCAAAAAGGGAACCCCCAGAGCATCTGGGTCATAGCATCTGGGTTCATAGCATCTGGGCCAGAGCTGGCTCTCAGAGATGCTTCTTTTTTAGAAATTTAAAAATTCTATTTATTAGTTGGTTGTGCTGCGTCTTTGTTGCTGTTTGGGCTTTTCTCCAGTTGTAGACAGTGGGGGCTACTCTCTAGTTGCAGTGCACGTGCTTCTCATTGCTGTGGCTTCTCTTATTGTGGAGTATGGGCTCTAGGGCACATGGGCTTCAGTAGTTGTGGCTCCCAGGCTCCAGAGCACAGGCTTAAAGTTGAGATGCATGGGCTTACTTGTCCCGCAGCATATGGGATCTTCCCGGGTCAGGGATGGCACTCGAGTTTCCTACACTGGCAGATTCTTTACCACTGAGCCACCTTAGAAGTCCAGAGATGCATCTTGAAGGATAGATCATGTCTGTCCATCTAGCACCCAAAGGTGGGTTTGTCAATGGGTTTGTTTGCCCTGCCCCCTGGTGACGGGTTCCAGGCCTACCAGAGCTGTAGCCCCAGATCATGTCTCCTTTCTTGTTACTTAGAAAAGCAGCCCCATTCAAGAGCTAACTTTTATGGAACATCTGCTATGTGCTTTACATAGGCTTTTACAAACCCTGTGAGGGTGGTGCTTTATGAATTCCCATTTTAGAGGAGAAAACAGGCTCAGGGAAGCTGAGCCATGCCCCTCTTGAATGTCTCACAGCAAAAGATGGGTGTAGTGGAAGAACTGGCAGCTAGCTTAGAAGCCCCAGGTCATGGCTGGTGATAGATCCTGGCCAGTTGACCAGAGCCAGGCTGTCCGGCATGTCTCAGTTAACTGGACTAGTTCAAAGAGAAAAATCAGGTCATTAACATCTATTCATGGGTTCCCGTGAGACCCCACTGGAGGACACCCAGAGACATGAGAGCCGTCTCTGGCGAATGGAGTCCTGGGTGACCAGTGTCTGAAAAGCTCTGCTCATTCATCTTATGACCCATGCTGTCACCTTGTTTAGGGCTGGGAAATTTACACAGCACATAAGCTGTAAAGGACAAAAGTCGTCTTTTGTTTTCCAGCTTTATTGCAGTATAATTGACAAGTTAAATTTGTGGATTCACAGTGTATGATGTGATGATTTGATACATGTATCCATTGCAAAATGGTCACCACCATCAAGTCAATTAACATATCCATCACCTCACTCCTGTGTGTGTGTGTGTTGAGAACATTTAAGATCGACTCTCCTAGCAAATTTCAGTGTTATTAACTATGGTCACCCACTGCACATTAAAGCTCCAGATATTAAAAGTTCTTATAAAAACTTGGTTCTTATAAACAACTGAAAGCTTGTATCCTTTGACCATCTGTCTATTTCTCCCAGCTCCAGCCCCTGAAGTCACCATTCTACTCTCTGTTTCAGGGAATTCAATTTTTTTTTTTTCAGTTTCCACATATACGTGATTCCATGCAGTATTCGTCTTTTTCCATCTGACCTTTTTCATTTAGCATAATACTCCCCAGTTTCATGCAAGTCATCGCAAATGGCACAACTTCCTTCTTTTTTGTGACTGAATATTAATTCATTGTATACAAGTGCCATCTTTATCCATCTGTGGACAGACATTTAGATTGTTGAATATTGTGAGTAAAGCTGAAGTGAATGGAGGGTGGGTGCAGGTACCTCTTTGAGATCAAAGGTGGCCTTTAGTTAATGTGATGTGGAGACTTGTTTGGCCACAGACAGGGCCTAGGAAAGAAATAAGAGTAGCGGCCAAGTGCAGAGCTAGACTGCCTGGGCTGGAAACCTACCTCTGTCATTTACTGGGTGACTCTGGGCAAGCGCTCTACAGTCTTTGTGACTCAGTTTCCTGGATGTCACACTGATGCTTTGTCTGGCAGGGGAAATGAAAGCTATTTATATGGGTAAAACCCGTTGTGGGCACTGTGTGTGCTGGCCACTATTATTGTTATTATTATTGTTATAAAGAACGTAATCCTAATTTGAAAGGGCCACGGAAATGCGCCAAAGCACACGCTCACATGGGCAGAGAGGATGCCTCTGTCATCTGATTCAGTTAATGAAAAGCTAGCAGGTTGAAAAAATTCTGTCCATGAGCCCAGCTAACTCTGTGTTCATCCTGACCGAGTTTTGTCACCATCGGTGGCAGACTGAAAATACTTGTAACTAAATCGGTAGAAACTGTATAGCAAATAATAGCTTTGTAAAATAATCACTTATCTGAAAATATTTGGCTAGCTAAAGAATCTTTATTGCTTTGTAAAATCATTCCAAAGAGTAATTACTTTGGAGCTTTAATGATCCAGTCAATTTGTTTACCATTGGTTTCTAAATATATAGCATTTCTTTTGTTTATAAATGGAAGTTATTTTCAGTCTGATTTATGTTGCCTTGTGTATACTTCCTTCACCTACGAGTCTTCTCCCCAAACCGCTGGGTCCTCCTCTTTTCAGTGGGTGGTGACAGCTGAGGGATTATGGAATAGTCCAGTGGAGAGTTTTAAGAGTTTATTCTTGCCACTCCTGCCTGCCTCTCCACCTCTAGAATCACAGCCCTGTTAATAAAGGAATTGGGATGTGGATGGAAGGAACTCTTAGAGTCTCTGGGGGCCAGAGCGGTCAGGCTGGGAGCATGACTCCTGTGGATGCTTTGCCTCCTATTTGTAAATGCTGGTCCTCAGCCCCGTCTCTGTAATTAAGAATTTTTCAGATTCATCATGAAGGCAGTGCCGTAAGGTCCATGTGAAACTAGCTTTGTGAGAGGAATGAAGCTTTATTTAGCAACTGCCCAAGTGATGGTGTGAATTCCTGAGCTGGAAATAAAATGCATTTCCTCTGCTGGCAAGCAGCTCCTCTTGTGAATAACCAACTGGCCGGAGGAGAGCTGGAACTAGGAGGGTGGGAAGGGGGCCCCGGCCAGGAGCTCCCAGGATGCTCCAGCCAGGGAGGTCCAGCTGTGTTTTGGAAATCCCAGGCCCAGCTTCCCCCTTGCCTCTTACAACTCCCCTCATCCGATGTAGCTGGCGAGTGGGCCACTGGGGTACCTCTGGTCCCTGAGGGCCTCTCCAAATTGCCTTGTTCCTGGCTTCTCCTCCTTCTCGGTACGTCTCGGAATGCGTGCAGCCTTTGTCATATGGTGATGGATAGAGGTGGTGCGAGTGGGCGAACAGTGCCCTGTCTTAATATCGCTTTCCCTTTCTCGGTGGCAGGAGGCTGTGGGGTACACAGACTATCCCAGACCCCACTCCCCGTGAGGCCCAAGGCGTGTTTATCACGGTGCCAATAAAACCGGTGCGATTTATGGCTCTGCCTTTTAATTCATTCAATTCTCTGTTCATTGGGAGGTTAATGTTGTTGATCTATTTTCTCTTGAAACAAATAAAAACAATATGTGCTGACACTGGCTTGGACTTTTGACATGGACCAGAGAGGTCAGCATTTAATTTTATATTTATAGACTACACAGACAATATTATCTGTATTAAAAACTGCTCACTCAATCCTTGTCATTTTACAACTCGGGTCAGGGGCTCCCATCATGGTGCTGGGTTTTCTCTTCCCATCTCCTCTTTTCCTTTTTGTTTTCCTCTTCACCCTTCTCCACGCTTCTCTCTGTTTCTCCTCCACAGCTGGATGCCCTTTCATTTCTTTCTTTGTTGCTTCTATGCTTTCTGAGACATATGCTCATCCACCATCTCTCTCTCTCTCTTTCTCCCTCACGTTTCTCTCTTTTACTCTTTCATTTCTTTCCTCCCCTTCATCTCTACTACATCTGTCTCCCAGGAAGCACTGCTATATACGCCAAAAGTGAAACTCTTAGATTTGGTGTCTTTGGTCATCCTTCGAGCTTTCTCTATGAGGGTGGTGCTCTGGATCAGGGAGGAGGCAGGAACAGGGTTATCAACGCTAAGCAATTTTGAGTTTTGACAATGAGAGCACTGCCTTTCTTCGAGGCAGCTTTTGGGTGATTTCTGTGTTTAAACCGCTCCTTCCTCAAACCCCAGGCTCCAGCTCTCCCACCGGCAGTGGCAACAGTGATGACCACAGCAAAGCCCTTATCATCCGTTGAAACATCTCTTTCCCGAGCTTCTAGTTCCTGGGTCTATCCAGCAGAAGTCACAGAAGTGATGGGACATATTGCTTTTGGTGCTGGATCTAAACAATCAAATGGTTTGAAAAATGAGACCAGGGAGCAGCAGGGAAGCTGTCCTGGGAACGACTCTGGCTTGCCGTCCACCAGCAATCTACCTGGGACCCGTGAGTTAAGGTCATTGAGATATCATCTCTGCCTCTAAAAAGTGAGGCTCTTGATGGCTCCATTCCGGGGTAGGGGTCAGAGGCTGTGTGTGACTGTTGTCTGGCATGTGGCCTGGGACACAGGAGAGAAGGAAAGTGTGAGTTGCTCAGTCAGGTCTGACCCTTTGCAAACCCATGAACTGTAGCCCGCCAGACTCCTCTGTTCAAGAGGCTTCTCCAGGCAAGAATACTGGAGTGGGTTGCCATTCCCTTCTCCAGGGGGGTCTTCCCTGACCCAGGGATCAAACCTGGGTCTCCCGCTCTGCAGGAGGTGCGCAGTAGATGGAAGCGAATGATCATCAGCATCGTTATCCGGTTATTGGGGGAAAATACCATTTTAGTCTAATGGCGGTATTGATGAGGGATTGTTTTAAAAATAATTTGTCTGTGAAGATGCAAAAACCAGGACATCTGTTAGAAATGTGGCCACCTGGATCCTGAATCAGTTACCTCCTCGGGCCATGAGTCACTCGCCCCCCGAGGCCTCGTTATCTATGTATTGGAGGCAGAGACGTCCTCACCCTTCCTAGGTATCTTTCTGGGGGCTCTTAGTTGTAGTCTGAACACCCTGTAGTGTGCAGGCTGCCAGTGCCACCTCTCAAATGGTTTTTACAGATGATGCCCCCATTGAGTTCGCCACCAGGGGTGTGGCTGCGGTCTCCACTGATTGGAATCAGTCTGCTTTTGCTTGTGGACAAGCTCCCCCCTCCCCCCTCAACACACATAGTTTCTGTGTCCTCACCTGTGAAATCAGGGTAATGATGCTGCTCCATCCACAGATGACAGGAGGATTAATTAGATGCTATATTTAAAAGACTTTAGATCCTTGGAGGAAAGTGCAGTGTAACTGATATCTAAGAAGATAAAATATTTAAGCCATAGCCTCCAGGGGCCGTTAATCTTATTGTATTTTCAGCATTTTAGAAATTTTGTATGAAAACATTCTTTAAGAAAGCTTCTCTGCGAGACAGCTGGGGAAGAAACACTTCCTAAGAGAGTACAATAGCTTGGCATTATTCTCCCAAGATCATCCTCCTCCTTTTCCTGGCGGACTCCCTGCCTACCAACATGGTGGAAATGAATGGCTGTCCTGAATCTTATGGCCCATCTCTTGGGCCAGTATTAATGGAGTGGCCTGTAGAAGAGAGGTAAGAGTGATGTCCAGGCCCATCAGAATACCTAGGCAAGTCCAGGACAAAGAGATTTTCATCAAGAAAATAATGAAAAAATAAATTTTAAATAATGTCATTTCTTCAATAAAGGTTGTACACACATGGTGTTTTTAAGCTGCTTGAGATTTAGCTTAGGTTGATCATCTTGCTTTTGATGATGAAACTGAGACCTAAAGAGATTAAGAGATTTTAGCAAAGGTTTTTTGGGGGGGGAAATGGAGACCAGTGCCCAGGCCTCTCAGTTATGATGGAACTAAAGAAGCTTAAGTTTCAAGTCTGCTATTTGTATGAGTCTCTTCCAAGGCCCTGTGCCTACTTTTGTGTTAATAATGTGATATCCTTTTTCTTAAATAGGGCTGCTAAAATTTCACAAGCTTGGGACCCCACTATACCTGGATCTGTCTTGGCCTTAGGTTTCTTGAGCCTAAAAGATTTTCACTTTTAGATTCTTAGTGTTCTATTCAGATTTTTCTGGACCCACCTAAATGAGCTTGAATAGAAATGACCAATTCATGAAATTGTTTTTGTTGGTTTTAAAAAACGTTTTATTTTTAATTGGAGAATAGTTGATTCACAATGTTGTGGTAGGCAGGTGAACAGAAAAGTGATTTAGTTATACACATTCATATATTTGGGCTTCCCAGGCGGCACTAGGGATAGAAAAATTGCCTGCCAATGCAGGAGACAAAAGAGATGTATGTTCAATCCCTGATTTGGGAAGATCCCCTGGAAGAGGGCACGACAACCCATTCCAGTACTCTTGCCTGGAAAATCCCCATGGACAGAAGAGCCCGGCAAGCTACAGCCCATACGATCATAAAGAGTTGGACATGACTGAAACGACTTAGCATGCATGCATATATTTAATCTCAGGTGACTCAGTGGTTAAGAACCCACCCGCTAATGAAGGAGACACAGGAGATGTAGGTTCCATCCCTGGGTTGAGAAGATAGATTCCCCTAGAGAAAAGAATGACAACCTACTTCAGTTTCTTGCCTGGAGAAGCCCATGGGCAGAAGAGTCTGATGGGCTACAGGTGTCCATGAGGTTGCAAAGAGTTGGACACCGCCAAGGGACTGAGCACACACGCACACACACATCTATATTAACGTATTTATTCTGTTTCAGATACTTTTCCCACAGACGTTAATAGGTTATTGAGTAGGTTTCCCTGTGCTATACAGTAGCTCCTTGCTGATTATTTATTTTGCAAATAGCAGTATGCATATGCCAATACCAACCTCCCAATTCACCCCTCCCCCTCACTTTTCCCCTTGGACAACCACAGCCCGTCTTCTAAATTTGAATCTGTTTCTGTTCTGTAAACAAGTTCACCTGCATCATTTTTTTAGATTCTACACATAAGTGCCATCATATGATATTTGTCTTTCTCTGCTTGACTTACCACACTTAGTATGATCATCTCTAGGCCCATCCATGTTGCTGCAAATGGCTTCAATCTCATTTTTGTGGCTTTAGTATTCCATTGTATATATGTACCACATCTTCTTTTTCTATACCTCTGTTGATGGACACTGAAGTTGCTTGCATGTCTTGGCTATTATAAAATGTTGCAATGAATTTTGGGGTGCATATATCTTTTTGAAGTATGTTTTTTTTTTTCCAGATACCACTTCATGTAGTCGAGAAGTATAGGGTCTAGGTGATTTCAGGTATAGCTGGACCAGGATCTCAACAATGCAATCAGAGCCCTAGCTCTTTTTATTCTTCAGCTCTTTGGTCATGCCTATTGCCTTCTTTCTCAGGAAAGTACTCTCAAATAGTGCCAGATTGCCCCCATCAAGTTCTAGCCTCAACTTTCAAGTTAAGTAAGCCACCCAGGACATAATGATTCCTCCCCTGTAATTCCAGCCAGATACCCAGGTAAGATCCTCAGGGGATTATTCTATACCCGCATGGCTGAACCTACCTGTCTAGCTAGGGTGATGAAATGGGCTGCTTTGCTAAGTCACATCTCCCCTCTAGAGCTGGGATATAGATTCAACTCTGTCTCTATCATCTGGATTTTTTAACCGAATCAAACTCTGTTCTCCTTCCCGATACAGAGCAGAGTCAATCTATTGACCTTGGATTGTGGTGAAGGAAAGTATAGTGTTTATTGGAGGGTTTCAAGCAAGGAGAATGGGAAGCTCATGTTTAAAAGACCCAAACTTGATGGCTTTCAGGTAAGGGTTTTTAAGAGGCAAAATTAGAGGTGAGGGTAGCAGGAAATTTAACCAACTCATGGACATTTATCTGGTTGATTGATGATGAAATAACAGGGTGATGTTTCAGGTAATTTAGCCTTCTGGTTTCAACCAGTCTGGGGTCTACATGCTTACGCTCAGGATGTGGTCATCATCCTCTAATAGGTGGAGGTCTTAATTTCTACAGAGCAACTCAAAGGTATATATCAAAATATTATCTATATCCCTCCAAGAGGAACTAGGAGTCCTGTGACTCTACTGTTCTAGTTATTAACTGCTTGAGTCTGATCTTTGGAACTCAGGGACTCAGAAGGGTCTGTCACTGGGAAGGCCGCACAGGGTTCTGCTTGGTTTCAGATTAAGAGGTGAGAAGGGATGGCTCCCCCAAAGAAAATCAATATGGTTTTACTAGAAGTAGGGACAACGGATGCTGGGCTGGCAAAGTTAAAAGTTAATTTGTGCTCATGATCTTACATTTAGAGACACTCATCTCTCTACGTGTCCCAGATCCTATTTCCTGTTCAGATGAGCTTGTTGCTGTTCAGTCACTAAATAGTGTCCAATTATTTGTGATGCAATGAACTGCAGCATGCCAGGCTTCCCTGTCCTTCACTGTCTGCATGAGCTTGCTCAAACTAATGTCCACTGAGTCAATGATGCCATCCAACCATCTCATCCTCTCCAGCTCTCACAACCATAGACTACTGGAAAAACCATAGCTTTATCTATATGGACCTATGCTGGCAAAGCGATATCTCTGCTTTTTAATTCTCTATCTAGGTTTGTCATAGCTATTCTTACAAGGTACAAGTGTCTTTTAATTTTGTGACTGCAGTCACCATCCACATTGATTTTGGGGCCCAAGAAAATGAAATCTGACACTGTTTCCACATTTTCCCCATTTGTTTGCCATGAAGTGATAGGACCGGATGCCATGATCTTCATTTTTCGAATGTTGCGTTTTAAGCCAGCTTTTTCTTCTTCTTTCACCTTCATCAAGAGGCTTTTTAGTTCCTCTTTACTTTCTTCCATTAAAGTGATATCATCTGCATATCTGAGGTTGGTGATAGTTCTCTCAACAATCTTGGTTCCAGCTTCTGATTCACCCAGCCCAGTATTTCACATGATGTAGTCTTCATATAAGTTAAATAAGCAGGGTGATAATATACAACCTTGATGTACTCCTTTCCCAATTTTGAGCCAGGCCATTGTTCCATGTCCAATTCTAACTGTTGCTTCTTGACCTGCATACATGTTTCTCGTGAGGCAGGTAATGTGCTGGTATTCCAGTCTCATTAAGAATATGCCACAGTTTGTTGTGACCCACACAGTTAAAGGCTTTAGCATAGTCAATGAAACAGAAGTATATATTTTAAAAATTCCTTTACTTTTTCTGTGATCCAGCATGTATTGGCAAGTTGATCTCTGGTTCCTCTGCCTTTTCTAAATCCAGCTTATACATCTGGACATTCTTGGTTCATGTACTGCTGAAGCCTAAATTGAAGGAGTTTGAGCATGATCATGCTAGCATGTGAAATGAGTGCAATTGTACAGCAATTTGAACACTCTTTGGCACTACTTTTCATTGGGTTTGGAAAAAAAACTGAACTTTTTCAGTCCTGTGGCTACTGCTGAGCTTTCCAAATTTGCTGGGATAATGAGTGCAGCACTTTAACAGCATCATCTTTTGGAATTTAAAATAGCTCAGCTGGAATTCCATCACCTCCACTAGCTTTGTTCATGGTAATTCTTCTTAAGACTCACTTGACTTCACACTCCAGTATGCCTGGCTCTAGGCGAGTGACCATACCATCATGGTTATCTGGGTCATTAAGAGCTTTTTTGTATAGTTCTTCTGTGTATTCTTGCCACCTGTTCTTAATTTTTTCTGCTTCTGTTAGGTTCTTGCTGTTTTTGTCCTTTATTGTGCCCATCTTTGCATGAAATATTCAGATGAGCTAGATGCTGTTAACTTTGACCAGCCTAGATGGATAACCAAGGATCAGTCAGGACCATGTTTTTTTCTTTTTTTTTTTTGTGGATGGGGGTATGGACTGAGGATGAAGGGCTAGCCCCTTCTTTCTCTCCCTAGCCACTTAGCCCTGCATAATCTCCTGGAATTTAAACCAATCCCAGGCAAGAACCTAAAATTGTCTGAAATTAACATGCCACACAAGATAATGAAGATTCACATGAGACATTAAATTATAGGAAAATGGAGAAATTTTCATTCTTGTGTACTCAAGTTAGTGGATCAAGATTCATATTCTCTGTGGGTTCTTGGCAGATTATGTCATCTATAGGAAGTTTCAGGTACTCATGTTGCTTCAGATGATGGACTGGGATTATTTGCTTCTTCTTTAAATCAGGACAATAAGAAAGATAAATTCTGTGAGCAGGAGCCCTCTGAAGCAGACATCTGTCCTTCCCTCCCCTGAGCCAGGCCCCAGATTCCATAACATTCTGAGGACCTTAGGAGAATGAGAGGCCAGTTTGCATGCACTGGGCATTTTCAGTGTAATTGCACCATTGGTTTCCTGAGTGTGACATCTTGCCTGATTACACTGCCTGTTCAAGGAAGTAAGAGTTGCATGAGGAAGGCTTCTGTCTGGTGACCTTTATTTTGGCGGAAAGCTAATAGACATTCCACTCTGCAGAGAGGATGTTCTCCGGGGAATTTGCACACTAATACAGACTTTGCCTCCATCATTGTGTTTAATTCAAAGAAGAGTTACATCAAAGTTTTACCTAATGATTTGTGCAACATTCTTTCATCGTTAAAGGAAACTGATGCACACCAATCTTCAGTACCTTATGAATAGAGCTATTTCCCTTCCCCAGCCCCTCTCAGACTTGGAGCTGTAGGTAATTATGTGCTTAGAGCAAAAAGGGAGATGAAAGGGGTTTCTGACTGTGGGTGATGAGAGCCTGTGCTTTCTGCTTGGCAGGGGATACAGGGAGATCTCAGAAGGCTGGTCCTGACATGGATTGTGTGAAGACCGTCCAAAGCCATCGTGACTGTTAACCATCTAGACGATCATGAGCCCCTCCAGGCACCTCTCCCTCATCCCTGCACCATCTCCTCATGCAAGTATCCTCCTATACTACAAGGCAGGGAGTTAGGGGGAGCAAAAATAAGAAGGAAGTGATCAAAGAGTAGGCAGATAGTGCCTCCTGTCAATAAGAAGGGGCTGCTAGAGAATTGGGCCACTCTATCTAGTGCCCACCCTCTAAGTCAAAGCTCAGAAAACACCTTGGGGGATGTAGATCTGGCTGACACAGTATACAATAATTTCACATTGAAATATCTCCTGCCATAGGTATTCTCAATGTTCCCGGGGACCCACCATTCACCAGTGCCTTCTTGCAGCTTGACGGACACACTTACGTTACCAGTTTGTTCCCTGGAGTTGGCAATCCCTTCATCTGAGCACATTTGTATTCTGCGTATTGAGTGAGACCTCTGAGAAATCATAGACCCTGAAACAATTTTTGGGTGGATCTTCCTGGTCTTTGTAAAAAGAAAGATGACAAACTTCACCTCTTTCTTGAACTGTTACAACCAGTCTCTTCAAATCACACCCTGCAAAGGGATCATAAATCAGCTCCCACACA
This sequence comes from Muntiacus reevesi, assembly GCF_963930625.1. Lineage (NCBI taxonomy): Eukaryota > Metazoa > Chordata > Mammalia > Artiodactyla > Cervidae > Muntiacus > Muntiacus reevesi. The sequence continues at coordinate 254,306,107 of NC_089250.1, read as the reverse complement.
CTCCCCAGCTGTGTCCTAAACCCTTCAGAGAAGCCCATTGTTTGTGGTCAATGGCCAGATCTTTCCACTCAGAATTAAGGGCATTCAGGACCCTTCATACATGGTCCCAACACATCTTTCCAGTCATAACACCTCCCTCTCTGAGCCCCACCAGGACATGAGACCCCTCTTAGCTCCTGTGCCCACTAGAAGCACAGAAAGCCCTTGGAAGTTCCATATCTTCACTCCAAGACGTTAGGAAATGCAGTAGAGAGCTATATGACCACCTAGCATGTTCATACTCTTCCTGTGTGCATGAAAATCATTCTCCCTCTCTCTAAGCCATGCCAGGGTCTGGAGGAACTCTGAGTGACTTTCTCACGTTCAGCTGCCATTCCATCTCTGCAGTTCCAACAATCATCTTGGACTTCACGAAGAGATATGCCAAGCCACCTGTGCTTCCCCCACCTCCTGAGACTGGTCGAGGAGCATCCTTCAAGGCAGGATCTGGTCTCAGCCCTGACTGTACCTTAGGCTCACCTAAGAGCCTGAAAGATCCTAGGAGCCAGTGCACACTCCAGAAGAATCAAATCAGAATTCCTGGTGATTGGATAGGGTATCAGTAGGTTCAAAGCAGCCCAGTGTGCAGCCAAGATTGAGAAGCACTGCTGCAAGTTCATGAATCTCTACCAGTGTTCTCAGCATAGCCTCAGGAGACTTTAAAAGAAACACATGCTCCAGCCTCACTCCAAACTAATAAAACAAGAACTCCAAGGGTGGCTCTTGGCCGTTAGTATTTTTTTTTTTTTTATATATTATTTTATTAGTTGGAGGCCAATCACTTTACAACATTTCAGTGGGTTTTGTCATACATTGACATGAATCAGCCATATAGTTACACGTATTCCCCATCCCGATCCCCCCTCCCACTTCCCTCCCCACCCGACTCCTCAGGGTCTTCCCAGTGCACCAGGCCCGAGCACCTGACTCATGCATCCCACCTGGGCTGGTGGTCCGTTTCACCATAGATAATATACATGCTGTTCTTTCAAAACATCCCACCCTCACGTTCTCCCCCAGAGTTCAAAAGTCTGTTCTGTACTTCTGTGTCTCTTTTTCTGTTTTGCATATAGGGTTATCGCCACCATCTATCTAAATTCCATATATATGTGTTAGTATACTGTAATGGTCTTTATCTTTCTGGCTTACTTCACTCTGTATAATGGGCTCCAGTTTCATCCATCTCATTAGAACTGATTCAAATGAATTCTTTTTAACGGCTGAGTAATATTCCATGGTGTATATGTACCACAGCTTCCTTATCCATTCATCTGCTGATGGGCATCTAGGTTGCTTCCATGTCCTGGCTATTATAAACAGTGCTGCGATGAACATTGGGGTGCACGTGTCTCTTTCAGATCTGGATTCCTCAGTGTGTATGCCCAGAAGTGGTATTGCTGGGTCATATGGCAGTTCTATTTCCAGTTTTTAAAGAAATCTCCACACTGTTTTCCATAGTGGCTGTACTAGTTTGCATTCCCACCAACAGTGTGTATTTTTAAAGAGCTCCAGAATGAGTCTACCCACTAATCTATAGCAGTGTCCAGGTGGTTCTTTAAGGCAGGACTCCAAGAGCGTAATGAATGGCTTAGTAGAGAGTGAACCATCCATGTAATAGCACAATGACCACTTGATTCACAGTCCCACCATGCTGCAACCTGAAGAAACATCCCTGGCCCAGGGCAGTGGGCTCAATGAACAATCCCATCACCCCTCCACTAAAGAGTCAGGGAGCCAACTTATCCTTGGCTTATTGATGTTTTTGTCTCAGTTTGCAGAGATCCAATCGAACCCTTGCCAGTCGTGTGGCAACTGTCCTTTGCTTGTGTATCCCCTGTCTTATCTCCTGGGCAAGGTGCTGTTGCCATTTCTGTCCTACGTGTCCTGGTCCCCACTGTATGGGAAATGCAGACAAAGGATGGTATTGAGGCAAGTGGGGGAAGGTGGGCCAAATTGCTTGGACTTTTGGCTTGAATCCAACTAGAAATGCCTCCCTCTGTTGGATAGCATCTTGGTTACCATGGTTACCCGCTTACCATTTTACCATTTAGTCATTTCACACTCACAAGAGGGGTACCCATGTAGGCTGTGGCTCTATCTCACAATTGAGATTTAACGTTTATCATCAGCAAATACCAGTCCAGACCTTAGCTGTTATCATTTATTCTACAGTTTCTCATTAAGCATTTTACAGTTCTCAAACTTTAATAACTTTAGTTATGGGTAGGATAAAAAACAATCTTCCTGGTAATGAGCAGAGAATTTTCTTCTCTCAGATAATATTAGACTTGGATTGTGTTTTCCAAAGTACACAATTTTCCTCCTCTCATACGGTGCCCATTTCCCTCTGCAGGATCTGAATGATAATGTTTCTACCCACATAACACAGGTACCCTAAAATTTAATAGATTTGCTTTTAAATGCCACTTAGATATTGTTTCTATCCTACCTATAACACAAGTTATTAAAATTTAACAGTGAAAAAGACTTTGTGAAGACCTGTATTATAGCGCAACAGATAAGCAAGTTCAGCACCACTCTTAACCGGAGAGCGAGCACTCAGCGTGCCGATGGTAGCCATGAGGCCACATGGACATAGCCCCTTCAGTGCCCACTACCCTGGCCCAAACTTGTGCCCATGAGATTTTCAACTTTCATGAACCTGTGGAAACTGGAAAACCATGATTTCAGCCTTGAAACAGTTCCAAAGGAGATACGATCGCTCCTTTGGTGTATAGTGGCTCAGCTGATAAAGAATCCGCCTGCAGTGAGGGAGATCTGGGTTCCCTTCCTGAGTTGGGAAGATCTCCTGGAGAAGGGAATGGCTACCCACTCAAGTATTCTGGCCTGGAAGATACCATGGACTGTTGCAAAGAGTCAGACATGACTGAGCAACTTGCACTTTACTTCACTTTGGTATATAGTGTATTTTTCCTGAGAGAACCACCTCCCAGTAAGAATCTGTGAACTAATTCTTGTGGAACAAGTACCCACTCAAGTTTGCCTGGGGGTGCAGCTATGCAAACAGTTTGGGATTCGGCACAGGTGTGACTGCCGACTATGATCACCTCTTGATTTCCTTTTCTGGTGCAGTAAGTCCAGGCTGTTCCAAAGTTGGATCCTAGAGCTTCTGACGCAAGAGGGCACAGAACTGACCTTCACTTCTGCTGCCTCCCAAGTTCCTGTATGAACACTCCACTCCTTGAGGAAGGAGTTAAGCAGAGGAGCACAAAGGCAGGAGAAGCCCAGGAAGGTGAGGATGCCTGCAGGCTACTGGGAGCTGGAGATGGAAGGAGCAGTGGATGGTGAAAGGGAACCCAAGAAGATGCAGCTTGAAATGCGCGGGGTAAGAGCTCCGGGGAACTGCGAGCAGGTCTGCCTGGTACAAACCCAGAGCCAGCTGAAATGGAGCCATTCCCCTCCCCATGCCCCTCTTCCACACTGATCCCAGGAGAACCATCTGAGAACTCTGCCTAAACTCCTTGGGCAGAACCTGGGCTGCCATGTGATACTAGGAAGCTGGTGTCTTCCCTTTGCACTATGGCAGTCAGGGTTCCCAGGTCCCAAAATGATCCAGTAGGTGGACAAGCTGGATCCAATATGTTTGGAGATGTCCATCCATCTTTCTCTTCAGGAGAGAGGTCTAGCAGGAAACATCGGCACCCAGTGGCTGAGGAGGCCTGGCCTGGCTCCTTACAATCATTCACCCCTCCATCCTCTGCTGGCAAATTGGTAGCCAAGGACAAGGACGAATGTTGGGGAAAGTCACAACCTGGACCTGCCGAGCCACGTGAACCTGAAGCGTGGCTCCATGTCCACTGCTGGTAGAAAGGCCACAGAGGGGAGTTCAGCCGTCCTGGAGGCCCTGGGCTCAGAAGCGAGAGGCCAGCTTCACTAACTCCTGGGTGGATGGGTCCTTGTCACATTGAGGTGGCAATGAACGTCTCGAACATCTGACTGTAAGTTCTTGGTTGTAAGGTGTCCAGGGTCCAGGAGTACCTCTGTCTGAAGTACTGGGAGAGCCCTGATAGGAAGTTTCAGATCCCTGAAAAGGGAGTGGGGTTTTGCCAGTGAGGCAGACAGGAGTTCTGAGCCACAGTTCTCTGAGCCTAAGTATGTACATAATCTTTCCATTTGAAGACAAACATCCACTGACACCTGGTTTCAGGGAACTGGGGAAAAACCACTTGATAATAAGCAGTTATCAGTCATGCCCAGCAGGCAGATAAAAATGATGGTTAGTGGCTTAATCAACAAAGCGATGGATGCATGTTCAAAGTCTCCAGCTCCTTATGAAATAAATGTCACTCACAGCCATGCCCCACTCACAGTAGGCGTTTAGTGAATACTGGTGAGGCTGATGCTTCAGTGTGGTGAAGTCAACACCCCTGGCAGACAGGATACAACTGGCAGCCCACTCACATCTCTACAGCTTTTCTTCCAAGTGTAAAACGACTCAACTTTTGTGTGGTTCTCAGACTACATCTTCTCTGCTGTGGGGAGACTGACTTGCTGGACATGGCCTGGGCCAGGGAGTGTCTATTAAAGCCTTGCTTGTTGAGCGTCTGGGGTTGTTAAATGGCCAATCAAGGGCCAACTGTGATCCCAAGGATGACCCCACTGAACTTTCTTGCCTGAGTGACTCATTCATGTGTTTAGAGCCCAAATGGCATGGCCTTGCATTGTATCTCACCATATAATAAATTGTAGCCCTCACATTAACCGGTCAGGCTTCAGTGATAACCAAAGTGCAGCTGCTGGTGGGACCCTGATCAATACGGCTTTCTATTTATGGGATTGTTACAAATGGAAGTTTTATTTAAATGAGACAATGCTGAGGAGCACACAGAAGATCGATCTGATAAAATACAGTAAAAGAGTTTAATTTGGGTTTGATACCCAGCGCGCGTGCATGCACACTCGCATACACACACATTGACACCCACCTCCATGCTTTCCGGAGAGACAACATATTGTGAAGAAAGGTCAGCAGCCTGCCCAAACACCCCTAAGGTAATCAGACTCTGAGGATGTGCTGGAGGGGGACAGGATGCTTGAGAAAGAGCAAGAAGGCAAAAAGCACAGAAAAGGTGTTGTCCTGGGGCCCGAGGGACCCCGGGCTGCCATCCCCTCCATGACTGGTTGGCTGTGTGGCCATGGAGGAGGACCTCTTCTCCCTAGAATTCCATCTTTCTGTTTAAAGATGAGCCCACTCAACTCTGACCCTGTGGCGCTCCCCAAAAGGAACATCATCCTAAAGGAACCGCCACAAAAGGAGAATTACGCTTTTTCTGCCTTGTCCATCCCTAGTTCCTATAATCCAGACAACCAGGATCTGAAGACCTTTGAGCACAGGGAAGTGAGGCTTCCAACCCCCGCCGCACCAGGAGTGTGCCACCGGAGCAGGGTCGGTGGGCGGGAGACATTTGTCTGGAGATTTCTGGCAAAGACTCCACGTCTGTGGCCTTGTCGTGCTTTCCCAACCATGATGGGGCACTGGGGTGGGCTTACCACCTCCCTCCTGGGCCTCTGACTTATCCTCCGCAGGCGGGTACAGTTATATGTCAGCCTATGGAGAAGATGCGTGCATGAAAGGAGGCGGGGTCTGTGGGATGCCACGCCCACTGCTTGGTGCAAAAGCGGTGCCGGGGGAGCTGGATGTGCTCCTCAGAAGTTGGTAACAAGGGTCACCTGAGTCAACAGGCAAGGTTAAGTTGTCAAGCTGCTAATGTCTAATTGCAGACAGCCCAGCATCAACCTGGTACCAACTTCCATACCCATCTGATCAGGAAAAGTGATCCCAGCTGGTACCAGCTGAGATGCTGTGTTCTCAGGGCATCTTTGGAAAGATGTTGACATCGGTCACTCTCCCATCACCCAGGACTCCTGAAGACTCCCTCTCATCTTTTCCAGTTTGATGCCATGAACTCTGCAGCAGCAAGAGAAGGCTGGGCTTTATCACCCAAGCTTTCAACAAATACTCATTTCAGGGTTTAGGTTTTCCTCTGCAGGATGGATCCACGTTTTGTGACAGGCGGGGGAGATCCTTGGGCAACAGCACCCAGGTAAAGACTCTTCCTCGCGGTGGAGTCCGGATTTTTATCTGGGGCAGGAGAAGGCAAGAGCCTCAAATTCCTCTCCAAGAAGAATTCATGTGCTGCAAGTCTTAGGAAGTGATTTTTTTCTTTTTAATAGTATAGAGAGACTTCATCTTGCATATTAGAAGTTTACCAGGTATTAGGTAATTTGGATCATAAATTCTCTTCAAAGTGACCCATCATCTCAGTATTTATCTTTTTTCCCCCTCTGAAAGGATGGGAGGCATAAAAGCAAGCTTTGTAGTTTTATATCTGTCAGCTTGTCACATAAATATCTCAGTAACAACTGATCTTATCATCATAAAACTTCCATTTGTATAGTTAGACATGTCATGTTGGCCAGTTACATAAAAGTCAAGCACACGCAATATTCAAGCCTCAGGCCAGGCTGCCAGCCCTCCTCTGGCTGGCTGTGTTGGCTACAGAGAGGTGTGCGTGTGCTGGGCTGGATGGGAGCCCCATCAGGGATCAGAGCAGCTGGGGAGGCCTTGGTCCCCCATGCTGGAGGGTGTTCCCTGCAGGGCTGACAGAAGGAAGTCCTTCAGAATGATGGGCGCCTGACTGCTTTCTCAAAGGGCACCATTAGGCCATAGCTCAGTAAACATAGTTCAGGTCCTTTGTGATCGTGGCAGTAAATCAGGGTTCAAGTTCACTTTTAGTCAACTCTGTCAGGAAGTGGGGCTGGAAAATGACAGGGCTGATAGCTGCTAGTGCCACCCACTGCCCTCCAGCAGACCTGATTTAGAGGGAGGGAAAGGTCCTATATGAACACGTGCAGTCCATGGGGGAGGTGTGGACGCTGAGCCTTGAGGATGTAAGGAGGATCCTACATCCTACAAGAGGATGGAAGGATCCAGAAGCAGGGAGGAGCCTCTGCTTTGCTGGGCGATTGGAGGGTGGGGGTGGAGGCAAGAGTCTAGAGAGCTTAACACCTTAGGGCGTGAAGGCTGTACTTGGTTTTGGATTCAGGAGAGGACTTGACATGCAAACCATTGAATGAGACTATCTAGTTTTCCTAATACTTATTGAGGACTAGCTGTATGCCAGGCATTGTACCAGGCCAGGGGCACAGCGAGGGCTCCAGGCTCACCCAGCCCCTGACATCCCAGAGCTCTCGGTCTAATAGGGAGAGGGGGTGGAATCAAACTGTTACACAAATAACCGTGTATAGACTCCACCTTGAAGGGTAGTGATGAGGGCTCCGTGTGATAACTATCTGAAAGGTCCTGCTGTCTGAGCTCCTGAATGAGCTCAGTCGCTCAGTCGTTGTCTGACTCTTTGTGACTCTATGGACTGTGTCCCATCAGTTTCCTCTGTTCGTGGAAATTTCTGGGCAAGAATACTGGAATGGATTGCCATTTCCTACTCCAAGGGATCTTCCTGACCCAGAGATCGAACCAGCATCTCTTGCATCTCTTGCATTGGCAGGCGAAATCTTAACCTGTGCACCACTTGCAATCTGGAAGTTCCCCTGAACTCCTTCGGGCTCCCCCATCCCCTCCCCCAGTCTTGCTCACAGGTGCATCTACAAACACCAGCCGGTCCACCACACCCCTGGTGACGCAGGAACGTGAGGAACAGAGACAGGCTGAGACCTCAGAGTGGCCCAGAGATCCTGGGGCAGGAAGCTGAAAAAATACCACCTCTCTGTACTCCGTGGGCCCTGCGGGTTCTGAAGAAGCATCAAGGTGAGTGCCGTTGCAGCTGGGACTTCTGTTCTAAGCATCCATTTAGAAACATAAACTTCTTTAAAGGTAAATGTTGCCAAAATAGGCTCAGATGATGCCGCTGAACATTGAGGAAAGGTAGGTGGAGCTCAGGGATCAGCATAAGGGCTCACCTGGGAGCCAGGGCTGGTTGGTGGAAAGGTGGGTGAAGACTGGAGAGACCATGTTGCATTATCCTGTGACTTTTTGTCATTTTTGTGCTTTAAAACCCCCCTTTTATGTGTCCTTATTTAGGGTAAATGTGTTTTTGATCCCAACCTAGAAAAACAATAATAGCTATCCTGTACTGAAAGACTACATGCAAAGTGCTTCATTAATATTCTTGACGGTTTTGATGCCACAAACCCAGTTTTACAGGCAGGATGTAGAGGAGATGCTTTTGACAGACTCAGGATTCAAACCATAGCTGCCTGATGCTTTTCCCTGATCTGTGAGGCAGTTACCGCACCCACAGCTCTTGCTTCGTCCCTCTGTCCCCTTTGGGCGGCCGTGTCTGGACATGTGCTGTGTGATATGGCAACACTTGTGAACCTAGGATGGGAATATGAATTTCAAGGGGAATAAAAACTGCTTCTGGCCAAAACTGTTCATTCTTTCACCAGGCAACACATCATTTTGCCTGTTGAGCCTGGAACCTTCTCCCTCACCTGGACTTGCTCCTTCCTGAAGATGAAGCCTGAGTTTCTCTCCTCCGAGATGCTCTCTGATGGTCCCGGCTCTCTGGACTACCTTCTTTCTCTGCCCCAACATAGCATCTTGCTTCCTTCTCAGATACTACCCACCCCCCGCCATGTGCCACATGTATACAAGTCACTCTCTAGTGCCTATGCTCCTGAGCTATGAGGCTGTGTGCCCTTCAACATCCTTTGGACAAAGTTTAGGTTGGGGACAGAGAGAACACCAAACAAAAGTTTGTTCAAGAGACAATTCTGGATAAGCCAGAGCTTCAGGTCACGTGCAGAATTCACTCTGGGGAGCCCTAGGCCACTGGGTGCGGGTCAGACACCCACAAGTTCTTGGGAATCCCCCAAGAAGGTTAACCAGCGAGGGTAGAGTAGGTAACACAAGGCAGGTTCTGATGCCCAGCTCCGAACATGCCTTCATCGGCCATGACTAAAGGAAAACAGGAAAACGAGGCCAGGATGGGACCCTCAGAGCCTCTCAGGTAGAAGAAGATGGTGGTGGTTTAATCGCTCAGTCATGTCCAGCTCTCTGTGACCCCATGGACTGTAGCCTACCAGGCTCCTCTGTTCATGGGATTCTCCAAGCAAGAATACTGGAGTGGGTAGTCATTTTCCTCTCCAGGGGATCTTCCCAACCCAGGGATCAAACCTGCATCTCTTGAGTCTCCTGCATTGGAGGCAGATTCTTTACTGCTGAGCCACCAGGGAAGCCCCAGGTAGAATAAGGCAAGATGCAATTCTTAGAAGAACCTGACAGTCTCCCCAAAGAGCCCCCCAAGTCACAGCCCATCCCCTCACCAGTGTGCACTCTCCAGATGCCCTCTCACCTGCCTTGGTGCTTCATCCAGACATGAGGAGGTCACATAGTGATTTCTTGAACAAGAAGAACCTCCAGATGTGGTTAACCCCGATTAGGGAGAGGCATCATTCACCTTCTCCCTCGCTTGTTCTCTGCTAGATACACGACCTCGTAATTCTCAAGCTAATCCTCGATTAACACCCAGGAAATCTGGGCCTTTTAATTAAAAGAAAGTCTAAAAAGAAAATAGGTCAATGGACCTTTCTGAAAGGTGGTCCCCAGCGAAACCAAAGGCCTGCCTTGGTATTTCCAGGTTTCCCAGTGTTAATAGAATTTAGATCGCAGGGAGAATTTAGATCACAGGAACAGAAAGCTCCAGCCTTTTTCACTGACCCAATTTGAGAAGTAAAAATTGATCAGCAGACCAGCTGGGCATGCAGACATAGACCACAGCATTTGCATGGGCTGTTAAGAGTGTTATTCACAGCTTCTGGTGGAGGAGCCAGGCACGTCTCTGCGTCCAAAACTGCGTGCTTATAATGGAGAAACCCCTGCCTTTCATGCCTGTGCATCAGGCCAGAGAGACAGGGCACAGCCCTCAGGTTAGGGAGAAGCCCGCTGGGAAAACCCACCAGCCTGGAGTGGGGACAGGTGAGGCTACAGGAAGGACTGTAGCATCTGTCACCTTTTCCCCCTGGTTGTCCTGTCCAGGGACCTGTGAAGGAAGGCAGTGATGTGGGGAGAGGACTTCCAGAACCCCCCAACTGTATACATTTTGTGAGTCGCCTCCTACATTTACCAGTGGATTAGAAAAATAATGTGTATTGCTAAGATTAAAAGAAAAGAAAAAGAAGAAGAAATTTCATACTGTAAATGCACAGATATTAAGGGAACAGTTTGATGAGTTCGGGCAAGTGTACACAACCGTGTAACCACCAACCTAATCAAGATGTACATTTCCATGACCCCAGAATGTTCCCTGAGGCCCCTGTCCAGTGACTCCCCTCCAGAGGTGGCCAAAACTCTGTCCTGATTTCTCTCACCCCAGCCTAGCTTTCTCTGCTCCAGGACTCCAAACACACTAAACCATGCAGCGTGCATTCTTTTGTAACTGGCATTGCTCAGCCTATTGTTTGAGATTCCTTCATGGTATTGTGTGTATTAGTAGTTTACTTTGCCTTGTTGCTGAGTAATAGACCATTATATGGTTCTACCACAGTTTGTTTATACATTCAACGTTTGAAGTGTGAGAAAAAAGAAAATTCAAAGCATTCAAGGGACAAAAAAATTGTATTTTAGGTCAGAATTAATAACATCCACAGATGTTTGCTAAATGCCTAATGTCTGCCAGACATTGTGCTGGGCATGGTGAGTGCAGCCGTGGAGAGAACGAATGATGGCATTGCCTGCCCTCATGGCAGGACGATTCTAGTCAGAGGCACAGACTATGAGCAAGTTATCAGATCCACGACCAAGATAACTTAGATCATGATACGCTGTATGAAGGCAAGACTGCTATGGAAAATAAGCCAAAGATCACATTTTGAAGACAGATAATTTGGCATAGTTTTTTGCTTAAAATTGCTATTAAGATCATTAGCCTGATAAAGAAACATTTGCATCAACTTCTGGTTTTCTGTTTTAAAAACACGCACTCACTAGTGAGTCTGGGTAAAGGGTGAAGTTCATACCTCCTACTACCCCTTTCTGCTTTGCCCTACACTTTACTAAGTCTAAGTCCTCTTGGTATATCATTTCTTGGCATCCCATGTATATTTGTAGTTGTTTAGTAGAGATTTCCTAAAAATAAGACTCTTGACTCTGAGAAATAAAGCCAAGAAACACATGTGCTGTGGGATCTGAATTGTATCCTCTAGAACAGCAACCACTCTCTGTTCAAAATTCCTGATACGAGTGTTTTCAAAGGAAGCTCCTTTCTCTTTATCTGTAGGAGTTCTGTCTTGAGTTCTACAGTCTGCATTGTTAGGAAGGAAAGAGGAAGCGAGAGACACAAGGAGATACGTTAACATTCCATAATAAAGTAGTTCATGGCACAATTAAAATGATGTAGTAGAACAGTAACATGATATGCTGAATTTAAATAACTAAAGCTGATTAAGGAGGACATTGGAATTAAATGCTTGATGGAATTGACATAACAGATCCAAGATGGCCTCTCCACGTTTCAGCTGAGAGATGGTGCCAACCATTGATATTTTCCAGGCAAATTTGTTGATAGATAAAACATTTTTATAGACTTTCCATTATTCCTTGTAGCCATCAGCTTTTAATTTTCTCTTTCTAGTTAATATACTTGTGTATAATTTAAACAGAAAACTGTTCTGTTTCATCATAAAAGATTTGCCTGTTACTTTGGGTGTGTAAATCAAGCAGACAGCACAACATTCTTGAACTTGTTTTTTAAGGCATTTGTTGACAACAACAGAAAAGAAGATCACAGACACCGCCAATAAGCGTGGACATCAATTATTTTTTAATTGTATAGGAGTACAGTACACTAATTAAAACTAGTATATCTTGCAATGCCAAAGGCAAAATTAATTATTAATTTTTATTAATATTCAGAAGTAGCACAAGGAATGCATTAATAAAGATTTGGTGGTTGTGACTGAGATCTTGTTTAGCTTTATATTTTAGAAAGGAAAGAAAAAAAAAAAGGTTTGCTGGCTGGATCTGACTAGCAAAGCCTGCACCGGAGGGATGATCTTTATTGAAAAGGAACACACTCTCCAGAGTGGGTATTTAGTGACAGAAGATGAGATGTGGAGGAAGATTATTTGAAAACCCCAAAGCTTGTCTATAATGGTTTGACTTGACAACTCTACATTCACCTGTAAAAGTGTTATTGTTACCTTAGATACTTTTGGTTATTAAATTGGGTATTTTAGTTAAGCCGTCTTGAGTTGACATTTAATAATTCATTTAGGAGCCGTGCACAGAATATTACCCAGCTCACCAAATCCAAGATGAACAGAATTAGTTTTGTGCACTAAAAAGATTTTGACAAGAATTTCTCCTTCTCTTCCCTCGCCCCTCCTTCTTTTCTCCTCTTCTCCTCCCTTCTCTCTCCTCCTGTTTTTCTTTCCTTGTCTCACAGCCCTAAGAGAGACCCTAAGGCTCCCTTGTTCTATCTGGCAAAGACAGAAGCACATTCGTGGCTTGCAGACTGTGGACTTTAAGCCTACCCAAGGGCAGCCTCCAAATTGTGTCAGATGTACTTGGGCATCAATCTGTGTTTCCTTTAGTGCAATGGATGGTCTCTCCATTCCTGCAGATTAGATACCCATCATGTCTGCTCTTTTAGAAGGTGCTTTACTTTTAAACCTGTACCAAGAAAAACCTTCAACAAGACCAAAATCCTTCACCTTGCAGTGGTGGAAAGGCTGCTTCAGGAAGGGCAGGCTGTTTAGCCACAAACTTTAAAAGGTTCACTAACACCTGCCCATCGGCCCCCGTAGGTAGAACCATCAGAACCACATTCTCCATTGCCTACCATTCAGGGAAGGCTCTGTCTCACGCAGCCCGATCCTGAATGTTTGCGAATCTTCAAGGGTGAAAAGGAGAGGAATAGAGCATTCACAGCTACAATGAAGCTCCCAGCAGCAGTAGGCAAAACTGTATGGTATAGCATATGCACAGTGCATGCCTTCCCTTCACACCTCAGAATACAACACCACTCCCCAGCAGGCTCAAGCTGTCACCATTCCCATGGGGATGCGGCTCTCTGAAGAATACTTCTTCTACCTGCTGGTCCACCTTCCAGAACGCTGCTCCTGGGAAACAACATTCAGCCAGCCTGAGCAGGCATTGTGCTTCCTCAGACGTGTTGGAAAATTGCCTTTGAAAAAAAAAAATCAAACAAAAAGTGAATCTGACTTCACACTAGCAATCTCTGGCAAGACTCACACATCCTGGGATAGAGGTGGCCACATCTTCAGAATCAGCATGGAATCCCAATAAATGCCTTGCCTGGTTGGTTCATTTCCTATCATTGCAGTCCAGTGGGAGATGAAGGAGGCTGGCTTCATCAGAGCCAGTGTGGGAAGCATCGACTGCCTCCATGAGATGCCAAAGGTAGCTGGGTGGTCCCAGGCCCTGATCCCTAGGAACTCAGATCCTTAGTGACTCACATCAAGAGAGAGCACTATCTTCACTTGTTTGTTTTTATTCCTCTGAAACCACATGGAGGAATATCACAGAGCATATATGCCAGTTAATAGGCATTATGATGAATTGCTTTTTTTAAAAAAAAGATTTTTAAGAAAATTATTTCAAACAACAGTTATTGAACATCTACACCACTCTGGAGGCTTTGCTAGGCCCTAGGGCTTGAGAATGAACTGAGAAGGTAAGTACATCAGTTCACTATTGCCGCATAACAGACAACTCCAAAATTCAGGGACTTTACAATTATGTATTACAGACGATGTATGTGGGTTAGCTGGGGTCTGGCTGCTCCAGAACAGGCTTAATTAAGCAGCTCTACTAGTAAATATTTCTCTCTTTACTACCGCTCACCTTGTCCTAGCCCTTCTATGCACTAATTCTGTGATTTCGTGTAAACTACTTACTCTTTCTAAAGCTCATCTACAACATGCATATGAAAATAGGCTCCATCTCTTTGGATGGCTTGAATATAGGTGAGGTCTTGCCAATGGGAAGCACTCAGCACTGGACACTGGCCCCCAGGAAGCAGTACTGGTTGGTAAGTAGTTTCACCAATCAGTCTAGTGAACACACTCTGCTGGGAGAGACCCAAGCTGCATGTCCCCTTGTTGCAGATGTAGGTCCTGTTAATCACAGCCTTTTATCTTTGCTTACAGCTATGTACACTGCTTTTTGAAGCAGATTTAGGGGAAGATTTGTTTTCATAAATCATGTTTATATGTTACTGAGGCTTTGTTTACTGGATGAGGGATAAGTTCCGAGCATTAGAGTACATGTCTGTAGAAATGGGTGGAGGAGAGAAAAGTCTGGGGGAGTTTTTGAGACATGCAGAGATGTGAACTGACCCAAGAATCTGACTTCAAAGTCAGATGGCAGGCTATTATACTGAGAAGGGGCCAATCCCCAAGTGGAGCTGAGGGAGGTTTCTTTTCCAAGATCCCAGAGTTGTGTTAAGTCCTTGACAGTCTTATCTTAATTATATCAAGAGCTTCTGGCTGGAGGACCTCTGGTACCCACCATGAAAACCTTGACTATGTCATGTTATCAGTGGGTATGCTAAAAGCACAGAGCCTCAGAAATGGTTCAGCTCTTGGAAATCAGATGTTGTCTGAGGGAATTTGTTATGCTGGCTCTGAACTTATCCTCTGTAGGAGCCAGGCAAGCTCCTCCCGCCAGTAGGGAAGAGATTTTCCCTCTCAGGGGCTTTTTGTGTCCTCTGTTAGTGAAGACAAGTCCTGAAGTTGCAGAAACTCCTCTGGTTCAAGCACTTGTGTTTAAGTAGAGCATGAGATGATGTCTAGAGTGGCTAAAGGAACTTTACCACCACGGAAGGCCCTCAGGCTTCTGGCCAGTGAGCATGAACATGGGATCATAGAGTTGTTGTTTTTTTCCCCAGGCTCTCAAACTATTCCACTTTAAATATGTACTCACATACAGATCAGTTCAGTTCAGTTCAGGCGCTCAGTCGTGTCCGACTCTTTGCAACCCCCATGAACCACAGCTCACCAGGCCTCCCTGTCCCTCACCAACTCCCGGAATCCACCCAAACCCATGTCCATTGAGTTGGTGATGTCATCTAACCATCTCATCCTCTGTAGCCCCCTTTTCCTCTGGCCCTCAATCCTTCCCAGCATAATGGTCTTTTCCAATGAGTCAGCTCTTTGCATCAGGTGGCCAAAGTATTGGAGTTTCAGCTTCAGCATCAGTTCCTCCAGTAACACCCAGGACTGATCTCCTTTAGGATGGACTGGTTGGATCTCCTTGCGGTCCAAGGGACTCTCAAGATTCTTCTCCAACACCACAGTTCAAAAGCATCAATTCTTCGGTGCTCAGCTTTCTTTATAGTTCAACTCTCACATCCATACATGACCACTGGAAAAACCATAGCCTTGACTAGATGGACTTTTGTTGACAAAGTAATGCCTCTGCTTTTTATATGCTGTCTAGGTTGGTCATAACTTTCCTCCCAAGGAGAAATTCCCATTTTATTTTTGTCAACACCCAGTTTACTTGTCACCTCCTCTGATGTCTCCACCAATAATGCCGTTGGTCTCCTCCATAGGAGCACAAGCTCCATTCATGGTTCATGCCTCTGCGGCATCACTCAGCCTTGTGGTTTTGAGTGAATTTGTCATACTCTGGACTAGCAGTCCTTGAGCAACCTGAGAGGGCTCTGGCCTCCTCTTCCTTCTGTATCCTCACTGCCTGGTACAGGCACTGGCTCTGAGACAGTCTTCAGGAAATGTGAGACTGAGCTGAAAGAACCCAGGTTTTTAGGTAGAAGGAAAATAACTCTCCACATAAATTCAAATCTGTAAAAAGGAATGAGGAGCACCAAAAATAGTAAATAGATGAGAAAAAACTATACAATACTCTGTAATATTTTTTAAAAGATAACCTTCGAAAGATGGAGATAAAGATACAGATATAGATACACAAACACAACCACAAACAAATATAGATATAGATAGCAGTGTAGTTAATAATATCTGTAGAATTAAAATGCAAGGTCACAGTAGCACAAAGGATGGAAAGATAGGAAGGGAAAAGTAGACTTGTAATATTTGAAGTTCTTGCATTATACATTAAGTGGCATAATGTAATTTGAAAGTGGCCTAAAAAAAGGTAAAAAATACTCCAGGAAAATCCACGAGCAATTAAAACAAATGAAACAAAAGGGTATACTTAATATGTCCAAAGTAGAAATAAAATGGAATACTAAAAAGTGCTTAACAGATTGAAAAGAAAATAGGAAAGAGAAAAAAAAGAAGAAACAATGAGATCATATATAAAACAAATAGCAAGATGGTAGATGTAAATTCTAGCATATTAATAATTACATTAAATGTAAATAGCCTAACATACCAATTAAAAGCCAGAGATTATTAGATAATGAAAAAGCAAGACAAATATATGATTAATATTTCCATATGGGATTGCTTCTGTGCATCTTAGGGAAATTTATATATTTCTCCAAATAATAAGTCTGATAAATATCAGTCTAGAAATTGGGAAAACAGGAGAGTTCTAAATCTTGAGCGCAAATTAAAGCTTCACAATAAATATAGACATATTATTGGTTCTAAGAAATCCACTGATGTCAACCCAAAAGCAAGAGAAAGAAGCACTGTTAGGCAGAGTCTAAAGCTAAGATAAACATTTATAGCAGCTAGGAAAGGAGCAGGTAAGAGAAGTAACTGCTGTTTTATTGTAAACTTGTGATTATGGCCCTGTCATCTACTAACAGTAAATCATTCCTGCAAATATAATAGCTATTAATAAGTTTATAAAGCATATTTTATGTAAATCCTGAGTGGTGTTTCAAGAACTATAAGCTTTGAATTCAAAATAAGTCCCTAAGTTGGTATTTTTAGCACAGAAGCCTGTGCCATGCTATATACGTTGTTTGACAGGTGATTCAAATGTTACATTATATGAATACTACCCCATAATGTTCACTAGCATATTCCAATGGTGTAATAATCACAATAGGCTGCAATTCTTTGTAAGTACTTTTAATAGGAGAAATACAAATAATGGACTATGTGAATACTGTATAATACTCTAAAATACTATTAGAAATTGATATTAAATCTGAAGATTAACAGTTACAATGTCAAAACCAAAATCAAGACAAGCTGACAAAATATGCTTATTGTTAAAAAGGAAATAATTTTATATGAAGGAACATGTCTGCTAAAGCCCAATTTGTGGATACTTTTAGGTGCACTCTTAATTCAATCAACTTCAAGGAAAAAAGGAAAGAAAATTTTCTACATTTGCAATATTTATCATGAAAAAGGTAAATCCTACTACACAGGAAAATTAATGCTTTGTGTGCTTAACTTTTTTTTAAAGAATGACATCTTCTTATTGAACACAGTTATACACTTTATTATTACTGGTTTAATCATATTTTTTTGACGGAGGCAGAAATGCAAAGGAAGACACTTTGAAAATATGACATTAAATAATTATATTTCAGTAGTTGAAATAGTAAGAACTGGATTTATGAATCCTTTAACATTGTCCCCATGTACCTTAATTGGTAAATAAAAAATTAAATTTGTTGTTATTCAGTCTCTAAGTCATATCTGACTCTGTGACCCATGGATTGCAGCAGGCCAGGCTCCTCTGTCCTCCACTATCTCCAGGAGTTTGCTCAAATTCATGTCCATTGAATGAATGATTTGTTATCTAACCATCTTATTCTCTGCCACCCCATTCTCCTTTTGCCTTCAATCTTTCCCAGCGTCAGGGTTTTTTCAAATGAATTGGCTCTTCACATCAGGTGGCCAAATGATTGGAGCTTCAGCTTCAGCAAAAATTCTTCCAATGAATATTCAGGGTTGATTTCCTTTAGAATTGACTGGCTTGATATCCCTGCAGTCCAAAGGACTCTCAAGAGTCTTCTCCAACAACACAATTCAAAAACATCAATTCTCTGGTGCTCAGTCTTCTTTATGGACCAACACTCACATTTGTACATGACTAGTGGAAAAGCCATAGATTTGACTATATGGACCTATGTCAGCAAAGTGATGGCTCTGCTTTTTAATATGCTATATAGGTTTGTCATTGGCACTAGTGGTAAAGAACCCGCCTGCCAATGTAGGAGATGTAAGAGACATGGGTTCAATCCCTGGGTTGGGAAGATCCCCTGGAGGAGGGCATGGCAATCCACTCCAGTATTCTTGCCTGGAGAATCCTATGGACAGAACAGTCTGACAGGCTACAGTCCATAAGGTCACAAAAAGTCGGACATGACTAAAGTGACGTAACAGGCATGCACTAGGTTTATCATAACTTTCCTTCCAAGGAAATATCCTTTAATTCCATCGCTGCAGTCACAATTCACAGTGAGTTTGAAGCCCAAGAAAATAAAATCTGTCAGTGTTTCCACTTTTCCCCTTTCTATATGCCATGAAGTGATAGGACTGCATGCCATGCCATGATCTTAGTTATTTTAAGGTTGAGTTTCAAGTCAGCTTTTTTACTCTCCTCTTTTACCCTCATCAATACTATAAACTTAAATAATATTCTGTTAATTCTTTGAATATATCTGAATGAAAAATTTTTTAAATGATAGCTTTTAAATTTCATGGTATTATTTTCTTTTTCAAATTTATCAATTGTATATGGCATTTATTTTGTGTTAATATTTCCTTTTCAGATGGAGATTATTTTAAATGTTATTGAAAAATTTATCTGTAAATTTGTACTTCAGCAAAACAAAACAGTGAAATGAATAATATGGGATAACTTGATTTAAGAAATTCCTTGGAATTTTATTTTTTGTTGCTGAATATCAAAGATTAACATCTATCTATAAGAAACCTATTTTAAAACTACGGCACAAAAAAATACAGCACAAATAGTTTACAATAAAGAGATAGAAAAAGGTATATCATGCAAAATTATTTATAAAGTAAAGTGACCTAGGACTAAACTAATAGATAAAGTAGACTTCAGTGCAAGGAATATTAGAATATTAGAGGCAGAGATATTTCTTAAGATACAATACTCCGCATCTTCAAAAAACACAACAAACAAACATGTATGTACCTAAAAATATATCTTTGAAGTGTGTAAAGCAAATAATTATCGAATTAAAAGGAAAAAGGCAAATATAAAATACAGTTGAAGATTTCAACACTCCTCTCTAGTAATTTGTAGAACAAGTTTAAAATCTATAAAGATACAGACATATTTAGTAACTATGTCCATCAATATGAGTTCATTCACATTTATTGAATACTTTACCCAATAACAGCAAAATGCAATTTTTATTTTTTTATTTTTCAAAATGCAATTTTTAAAATTTCACCTAGAACATTTACCAAGATAGATAATATGCTAAGTGACTTTTAAAATGTGAATGTGTTTATATATCATATCCTATTATATTAGGAATATATCCTGGAGTCATACATGAATGACCGGGAGTCACCACTACCATTAAGTAACTTCTCACCATGAAAACAACAAGTCCAGATGGCTTCATTGGTGAATTAAGTCAGGCATTTAAAGACGTAGAATTGCATCTTACATGGGAGTTAAGTTCTAATGTCCCCCATCAAGATTCTTAGCTCCAAGAGTTAGAAGGAAAACCAAACTAATTCAAGACCAAGAAAAATTACTAGAAGGATTTTGAGAAACCTTTATATCCAGCAGGCCTGTAGACAGAGATCGTGGGACTGGCAAAGATGCCTGATGACTCCACACAAGCCATGTGGTCAGCACTGCTGAGCTCAGACCTTCTGGCCAATACCGCCAATACCACAGACCTCACACACTCATCCATCACATGGTCACTATGCTATGGGTGCTTCAGGGAACAAGATGTGGACACACTGCCACCACCTCTCTAGAATGATTGCTCACAGTCCCCACTTCATTGTTTCATGAAGGGTTAACCCACAGATGCATGTCCTTTTGTCCTATTTGCAAAAGAAATTAGAAAAATATGTTGTCATTTCAACCTCTATGGAGGCTCTGTCTCATAAACGTGAGAAAGAGCTCACATACAGGAAGGGACATCAGATGCTGGGGCACTTATAATAACCATGTGCTCAATAATGCATGTAAGTAAAAAGAAAAGTGTGTAATCCAAAATATCTTTTAAACCCCCCCCCACCCCCCAAATCCCTTAAATTTTTCAGGTGTATGCCCACATACAAGTATGCCAACTTTCAGTAAGTCCAAGAGGGTCACTTTTTTCTCCAGTGTTGGAATAAATTGTTAGTAGAGCAGCAAATAATGTAACTGGATTGCACTGAGATCATAAAAGATATTTTTGGGGGTGGGGGCGATGCTTCACTAGGTCTTTTTTGGGGCTTCCTTAGTGACTCAGACAGTAAAGTCTGCCTGCAATGCAGGAGACCCAGGTTCAATCCCTGGGTTGGGAAGGTCCCCTGGAGAAGGAAATGGCAACCCATTCCAGTGTTCTTGTCTGGATAATCCCATGGATGGAGAAGCCTGGCAGGCTACAGCCCCTAGGGTCACAATGAGTCAAATATGACTGAGTGATTGTTGGGGACTCAGTAATTGTGGTGAACAGCTTGGTTGTCCAGCAGCATGTGGGATCTTAGTTCCCCGACCAGGGATGGAAACCCCGTCCCCTGCATTGCAAGGCAGATTCTTAACCACTGGACCACCAGAAAAGTTCCAATGTTTTTAAATACATAAGTTTTTCTTTAAAACACTAGACCTACACTACAGTAGTGAATGCTCACACTACATCAAATTGAGGGGATGGCAAACACCACCAGACACTACTTAAATTATTATTTTTCGTTTTCCTTCTTTTCATCCTCTGCATCACTTCCCAGTCCCATTCCTTTCCTCCTCCTCTTCCTCCTTCTCTTCCCCCCTTTATCCCTCCTCTTCCCCTTCCACCTCCTCTTCAGCAAAGAAGCCCATTAGTTGCTCATATGATAGGGCTTGGCTGTTTTGCTCCATCTCCCTGACAGCAGGAGCAGAGATTTTGTCAACATTTTCTCACATCACTCTCTTCTATCAAGCCCAGAAAAAAAAAAAAAAAAAGCTGAACTTTTCCTTTACAGATGGGCAAGCTGACATCTAAACAGGGATAGGACTCATCAGAAAAACACAGAAACAGCAGTGCCCATCAGCACTAGAGCCCAGACTACTTACTCACGCATCTCCTTATATATACTTTCTTACTTTCAAGAGTCCAGACTTTGAGATGGGAGGCTAGACTCTCCTGGCATTAAGAGTTCCACAGAGCCATTGTTCTGAATTTATTTCCTGCTTCCCAACCCAGTGATAAGAATATCCTAGAAACTGGATTTTTCTATAAAAAATCTTTCTCCATGTGGACTGTATACATTCTGCCTCAAATTCTCTTTGGCAGTTTCACAGTTTAAAAATACTTGAGCATCTCTTGAACGTTGTTTCTCCTCCTCATTGTAAGACTGCACTTTTCACTGCATTAGCTCCAGGAATGCCTTCCTTCCCTGCTGGAGCCACTGCCTTTTCGAACTCCTGATTCTCTCCACGCCTACTTTCCATTGGCAACATCTTTCCCAAGCCCATGCTTGAATTTATTCTCTTCAAATGAACTCCAAAAGTGTGAAGAACTTAAACCTCTTTCTTCATGCACTCCATAAACCTTCAGTTAGACTCAAGCATGAAAACCGAAGTTCAAAACATCTGGAAAACAGTCTCTAGTCCTCTTTCCCTGGAAAATAGATATACCAGATGAACCACAAGTCCATGAAGGCCTTGTGTGGACTAGATGTGAAAGAAAGCACGTGGAATGGTCTGGGGGTTGACCTAAATAATGATAAGAAAGTTCTGTCCCTACACTGATATTTTTTCTTCTGGGACTGTGGAGCAGAGGGTTGTGATCATTGTAACCCTCGATTTACAACATATATCCACCATCCATCTATGCAAAACCCATCTTTTGATTTGTGTATTTATTTATTCCCTTTTAACCCCATCCCCATAGGCAACCACTGTTATCTGTTCTTCAGTCTCTGTTCTTGGCAAGTGCATATTGTTACCAGTGCACATGTATTTTAATTCATACAGATGTTAAGGTCCATATTGCTATGTGTGCATAACAATCCATTGCTCAGGATTACTTCACATCTCTACATTTTACTGATCTTCTCAGGACTAGACGTACAGGCTCCCAACTCCTGCCTCTACAATTAAGGCTGTGACTACTATCCATGTATTATTTGCAGAGTGGGTCCAGCGCTAGGATTCCTGGATCATAGGGTACAGTGATTGCTAGAGTAGGTCACCCAGATTGCCTATTCAGGACCAACGAAACCCCAGCTGCTGGGAGGGTTGGCTGCCCTCTTCTCTGAGTCCCTCCCAGGGGAGTTACAGAGCTGCTTTACACAAGGTCCGGGGCCCTCTAGGTCTGGACCTCGCTGTACAATAATGTGACAGGTGAGGTCTTGTGGTGATTATATTTCAATTAAACTTCTCTTGTCAGTTTCACTCCTTGAGACATGGTTCCTGAGCGTGCTCTCCAGGAAATTCCCAGCATGCACTGCTCTTTCAACATCTATTTGCCAGGGAACTGTGGGCAGTGTGAGTGAGTGTTTAATAGTGCTAGGTAGTCAAGGATGCTCCAGCAGAGCATAAGTGTCTTATATTCCTTCATTCCTACAAACACTGGGGGTTTTCTAGCAGTCCAATTTTTGCAAATGCATTAGGTATAAAAAGGTATCTTTAAAACATTTTTTTTCTGCATATCTCTGATTACTAATGATGTTCAGCCTCTCCTTTTATACTGAACAGTTTTTAGAGATTCCTCTTCTGTAAATAGCCTTAACATAGAATTTGACCATTTTCTCTTGGGGTTACTGTCTAGGTATTCATCCCTTTTAAAAATATTGCAAAATCTCCCATTCTGTCCTTGGTTTATTAACTTATCTGATGTGTCCTTCAAAAGCCTTCAATTTTGAAGTGAGTAAATCTGGCAGATATTGTTGCCTATCTTTTGAGTTTTTAAAATTCTGTTTAGAAAACAGCTTCTCCCTACATCACAGCAATGTTTTCTTCTAATAATTGTTTATTTTTACCATTCATATTTACACCTTACCTTTTCATTTTTCAATCCACTTAGAGTCCACTTGAATGTGATATTAAGTAGAAATCTTCTTTTATATTTCTCTGTGGAGTGATCTAGTGTTTTCAAGAATACCTACTAATAAATTCAGCCTTTCTCTTTAGATCTCTGATACTATCTGCTCACTGGTCTATTTACTCTTTGCCAATACCACACTGTTTATACTGGTATGACTTTGTAATATGACTCTACTTTTGGTATAACAATTCTTAAGTCTTTAGTCTCCATTTGATTATTGAATTAGTTTTTTATATCTTTCACTGAATTTTAGAGTAATTTTAAAACAAATTTAAATTTTAGAGCAAATATGTAAATTTTCTCAAAATTCCCACTGGAATTTATATTTAGACTGAATTAAATTTAAGTACAAGAGAATTGGCATGCTTAGAATATGACCATGTTTATAATATAAATTTATCATCAGAGCTTTTAAAGTATTATTTCTGTAAACTGTATGTGTTGTGGCTATTGTGAGTGATATTTTACTTTTTAAATTATATTTCCTGGATGATTATAGCTGGTAAAATGAAATACTATTGATTTTTATAATTTGGTGGTCTATCCAGCTATCTTGCTGAACTTTCTTATTAATTCTGTTGATTATGGATTTTTTTTTTATGTGTTTGTTTGGTAGATGAACATATCAAGTGCAAATGATGATGGTTTAAACCATCCCCTTTCAATCTATAGTCTTCTTCTCACTGATCTCTCTTCCGATTGCCAGCATCATGGAACACTAATAGTTCATTCCAATTTATATTCCTTAATACTGGAAAAAAATTGCTTTTCATTCTTAGTTTGCAAAAGAGTTTAAGCTATAACTAGATGCTAACACTTTCTTTTTTTTTTAATTTTATTTTTTCCAGTGGGTTTGTCATACATTGATATGAATCAGCCATAGAGTTACACGTATTCCCCATCCCGATCCCCCCTCCCACCTCCCTCTCCACCCGATTCCTCTGGGTCTTCCCAGCCCACCAGGCCCGAGCACTTGACTCATGCATCCCACCTGGGCTGGTGATCTGTTTCACCATAGAAATGTACATGCTGTTCTTTCGAAACATCCCACCCTCACCTTCTCCCACAGAGTTCAAAAGTCTGTTCTGTACTTCTGTGTCTCTTTTTCTGTTTTGCATATAGGGTTATCGTTACCATCTTTCTAAATTCCATATATATGCGTTAGTATACTGTAATGTTCTTTATCTTTCTGGCTTACTTCACTCTGTATAATGGGCTCCAGTTTCATCCATCTCATTAGAACTGATTCAAATGAATTCTTTTTAACGGCTGAGTAATATTCCATGGTGTATATGTACCAGAGCTTCCTTATCCAGTCATCTGCTGATGGGCATCTAGGTTGCTTCCATGTCCTGGCTATTATAAACAGTGCTGCGATGAACATTGGGGTGCACGTGTCTCTTTCAGATCTGGTTTCCTCAGTGTGTATGCCCAGAAGTGGTATTGCTGGGTCATATGGCAGTTCTATTTCCAGTTTTTTAAGAAATCTCCACACTGTTTTCCATAGTGGCTGTACTAGTTTGCATTCCCACCAACAGTGTAAGAGGGTTCCCTTTTCTCCACACCCTCTCCAGCATTTATTGCTTGTAGACTTTTGGATAGCAGCCATCCTGACTGGTGTGTAATGGTACCTCATTGTGGTTTTGATTTGCATTTCTCTGATAATGAGTGATGTTGAGCATCTTTTCATGTAACACTTTCTTTAGCACTAAATATGAACGCATTAATGTGTCACTTTCAGTCCCTTCGCTAACCCCTTTTGCAAAGCTTTTTGTTTCCGTGACTATTTCTGAGCACTTCATGGCATTAGATCCCAGCTACAAACCTAGGCCTAGAAGACTTCCTATGCTTGCTACTGTGTACTTCTGCCATTACCATAAGAAGAAAATGCCTGGACCAATAAGGATGAGGGACTCGTGGAACTGAGTTGCCTCGATTAGGCCCATCCAGGTCAGTTGAGTCCATCTTACTTGCAGATGCAGGAATGCAGAGCCAGTCTAGTCAAAGTTAATGGAGCTGCCCAGTCAAGATCAGCCAACAGCCACCGCTGGTCATTCATTCCACAGATGTGTGAGTTCAATAAATGCTTATTGCTACATGCACTGAAATTATGTGGGTTTTAGTTACACTGAAACTGCTGACAACAAAGTGTCACATGTCAGTGGTCTCTATAGTCACCATCCCAGATAAAAATTCCAGCCAATAAAAGGAAGCTCTCTCACCAACTCCCTGCTCACCATAGCCCCTGCCTCTCCCCCAAAGTTGCCCCACCTGCATGCAGTGAATGCACCATTGTCTCACCCACACAGGTTAGAAATATTGCTGGTGGCCCCTTGGGGTCTTCTCTGGTCATTTCCCTGGGATGTAGACATGACTGATTTCCCTAGGAGACCCAGGAAACCCTGATAACTGGACCCCAAACTCTGCCCTAACAAAAAAGAACACCAAATAATCCAAATATGTCTTGTGCCTCTAAAGCTCTTTGGAATCATAAATAGTTGTATACACAGCCCTTACTTGAGATCCCCAAGAGAAATAAGAGCAATTTCAGGGAAGGCAGCAGGCTTGGTAGGTTTTTGTTATCAAAGCAGGATTTGTCAACCATTCATTCTGCTTCAACTTCTTTGGCTAGTGGCGTTGCTGCCAGGGGGCGTTGTCTGAACCTGCAGCTGCCAGGTTGGTGAGCCAGCCAGCATCCTTGGTCGGGAATCATGATTTTTTTTTTTTAAACTAATTCTTATTGTTGTCCACTTCACAGTTTTGCTGCTGTGCTGTAGACCCGAGTATCAATTTTACTTGAAAATGCTGCAAAAACAAAAAGGTAATGCCACTTCCCACACTGTTTCAAAAGGTTTTTAAGTGGAAAAAGGTATTTAGTATTTTTAATAAGCATCTTCAATACTATTGAGTTGGTTTCTTTGTTCATATCACAAGATTAATTATGCTGTCAGACACTTTCAAGGCCTGCTTAACAAAGATTCAGTGATATAATGGTTTGCTTTGCACTGCCTTTTTTCTGCATAGCAATCACAATCAGCATTAGACAATTTAAAACCCTTTCACCAGCCGGAAGTTCTGAAGAGCCTTTTAATCAACAAAAGTAATTTTGCAAACAACTAGATACAGCATTTTTCATATTAACTAACTTGCGTTTAAACTCTGCAGGCTTGATTCTTCGTGGATCTCTGATTCCAGGAAACTGGGTTATTCCGATGGCCTAGAATTTAAAAGTGGGGATCACAACATATTGTCTGCCCTGGGAACCCCCCAATTTTCACATTCCATTTCTCTACTCTGCTTATTAAAATGATAGCATTGGTATGCAAATGTAATTCATTCATTTTAATTATCTCTTTATGTGTATATATATATATCTTATCTAATCCATTAAACTCTTTTTTAAAAAAAAATTTGGCTGCCCAGAGGGCTTCATCTTGCTACTTTTTGTAACAACAGCAATTTATGTTAGTATGTTGTAGTTCTATATAATTTTGTTTTAATTTGCTTGTTTTTCTTTTTTGGTTACTTGTGCCTGCCTGGAATGAGGGAATTCTACTATCATCACTTTTGAGATTTTAAAGTTCAAAATTTTTTGAGATTGACAATAATCGAGTTGAAACCTGAATTCCCTGCTCACACAGTGACGCGGCGGCAGCCCCATACAAAACTAAAGGTTGTGAGGTTTGGTACTTGAAAGAGGCTTTCTTTGGGAACCATAGCAGGGAAACAGACATGCTTGGCTTTTTTTTTTTTTTTAAATCAGGCAGGTTTTTAAAAATGAAACTAACCTGTTAATGACACCTTTAAAACATTCATTTAAAATGAAAAAAGAGGAAGGGACGGCCAAGCGGCGTTAGTAATTTGTACGGCGGCTGTGTGTAGTAATTAGCGACTGCAGCAGTGGTGTCCACCCCCTAAACCTTCGTGTGTTTGACACTATTCCAGCCCTGGTGAGACGTGACCCTGGGATCTGGAGCCACAGGACACAAGGAGCAAGTCCTGTCACAAGAAATAACAGGGTCAGGAGACGCAACTAATGAAGTCATAGCAACTGGTGCACCGAGCCAATCAGAAGAGGCGCCAATCTGTAAATGAGGATATAATTAGCAGAAAAAATAACATGCTTTGGTTGAATTCGAGGGGAGCCTGTAATGACTGGATATTGAGAAAGATTCCAAAAGATTACAGCAAACATTATGCAACAAAGAATACCTAATTAGGGGAAAAAAGTGAATATGCCTTAATTAGAGGGAAATACATGATTGAAAGACGCAGAGTTGTCTTTTAATATGAATGTAGTAATGAAGGTTAGTGCATAGCTCCTGGTTGGGCTGAGCCGAGCGCTCGGTGAATTAGTGGGAGCAGCGCACACATCTCTGCGCAGATGACTCTGTAGAGGGTTGCTCATAGAGGCCCCGAGACGGCTTTGCCCAGTGAGGTGCCCACAGGATAAGCTGGTTATATAGCTGGTCATCTTGGCCCCAGAAGCCTCTTGCCCCCTAGGATATAAACATCCCCACGACTTGTCATGGAGCTTAAAATGCAGAAAGCAAATCAATAATTGTGCAAAAAATATGTCCATGTGTCAGCATCTAGGAACCTTTGATAGTTTCCTTTCAGATGTATAACTGGCAAGGTTTGGATGTTGTTTAGAAAATTAAAACAGAGCCATCTTCCTTCCAGGTCAGCTAGTCCAAGCAGGTCCCTCTAGTCACCCCAGCAGGGATGTGGGAGTTTTTATGACCCATGACAATGAAAAAAGAATGCTATCAGCTACCCTACTACAACTGGCATTTCAGAATACAAGCCACTACTAATTTTTCCCCTAATAGACAAACTACATGTTATTTTACTTCCTCTCTTTTTCCCTTTTTCCCCAAACTATTCTGAGTATTGATTTTCATTTATTTTACACGATTCTTAATTGTCATCATTAGCTATCTATGCCACATCCCCCTGTTTAAATATGCCCTGTCAATTTTGCAGCATATTTATAGATTAATTTAAATGTGTTTTTAAATTTATGACTGCATACCTTTGGTATGTTTGTAACATTAAAATACTTATGGTACAGAATTTTTTAATTAAAACTATTCATCAAAGAAAGTCCAGGTAGCGAGCATCTCCTTGTGTGCGGTGGGGGTTCTGGCAGCCAGAGCAAGCAAAATAATAGGTCAATTAAAAAAAATCTAAAGATAGCGTTTGCAGAGACCCAATTGTTTAATGAGCATTTGCCAACCGATCCCCTCAAATTAAATTATGAACTTGCTTTTTTTAGTTATGGGCATCAGGGCTGCATGTGGCAGAAGGAGAGAGAAAGAGGCTGAGGAAGAGAAGTGCTCTTGCCCGGCTGCCTGCACCCAGGGTTTGCTTCTTGGGGTCTGACTGGCAGGGCAACACCCCTTCCTGGAAACTGACTCTGGAAACTGTAGGCAAATTCGCACTTCCTTGTATCCAGGTGGCTCTGGTCTGCAGGGCTATGCCAGCTTTGTTTGGACCTCTTAAAACCCATAGCTTTACCCTGCCAGACTTCACCTTGAGAACCTGTTCCACTCTGCCGCTACTGAAACGGACTTTCTCACGGCAGTCACTGGCTAGAAAAAAAATCTTTTCTGTTCCTTGCCCATGTGTGTTCCTAACTCACTTTTGTGGAAGTGTCAGCTGCCTGGAGAACAGGAGGACCAGCTGAAACAAAGAGTGCGTCAAGGGTGCCCTTAGCTGGTGCTTCCCAGGGATGCTACTGTGGCTGCTTCTGAAGAGGAGCCCTGGCCTGAAAGGCCACTCGGAGGAAGCAGGCACATGACTAGTCAAAAAACTAAACCACATCCCAGAATGCAGTTGTTGGGGCTCTGTGTCAAAGTCCTGGAAATAACCAGGTGCTCTGGGGCTCTCCAACTAGGAGTGATAAAAAGAAAGGCTCAACTTCATCCTATTCGGCCAGTCAGTGTACTTGATGCTGGGTTTTCAAAATTCCTCAATCTTCCTGTCTTATTCTCCCTTGGGTAGACCATAAATTTTTGTATTTTCCTTCTATTTTATAACAGTTATCTTTTAAATTAGTAAATCATGGACCCCGGATCTTGTTAATATGTTTCATATTTCCTACACTTCAAAAACAACCTTTCCTAAGAGCAAAAGGGATGTTTTTCATCAGTATCCATATTTTCATAATATTTGATCAGTACTTTTTCTATTTATTTTTCTTACAATTTTTAGATTCAGCTTCCTGTTTAGATTATCACAGACCCAACCCAAATGAGAATGCTTCTGACAAACAGGATATGATTTTTCAAAATAGCAAATTATTTATGATATTTCAAACATTTGGTATGGATAAAATTGACTTACACCCTATTGCTAATTTTATTTTTTATATTCAGCTGACTCTGGGGTGGAAATATTAGTGATAGGGCTAAATTTCAGTCCCTAAATACACAGCATCAACAATGAAATGCGTTTCGCAGTGTTCTAACATGAATTAGATCATGTCAAATTTATTTCAAATCAAATGTTAGAAAAGTGAAACACTTCTATTAATTTGTCAGTTGGACATAGGGCAGCTGGGAGATTGCTCACTTGACATCCTCACCAGGTTTGGGTCCTTCTGGGAGCATCCAGGGAGCAGAATCAGCTTACATATAAATATTTGGGTAGCCAATAGGAAAGCTGTTTCATGCACACCCTGTCATTCATTCCCTGATTTATTTCTGATGTGAGCTCTTATCAAAATGTCCCCACTGACAAGAGGGGGCCAAAGGCAGACAATAATAGAGATAGCTAATGGAGCAAGGTTACATTGGAATTGGACCAAATCCTCCTTTTACCCGACTTTGAATGCTAAATGAATCACTCAGATTTATATGGAGGTGGGAGCTCCAGAAGGTCCGCATCAGGGCAAAATAGGGTTACAATTCAATAAAATGCGTGGCAGTGCTTTATTGACTAATGAACCCACCGTGCCGCCAACTGCTGTATTTTACTGTCGTCGACCATAACTGCCTGGCAATTACACTGTGAGTGTTTGCTAAAGACGTGCCTGTCTTTCCCCAGATCTGGAAGTAGGTTCAGAGAAGAGAAGCTCCGGGAGGAAGCAGGTCGCACACCTCTCCCAAGTCTTCCGGGGACAGAAGCCAGGTACCAATAATAACAGTGCAAACAAGTTGATGCTGCTATTTTTAAATAAGCTGTTATTATTGACTAACAGAGGTTGCCGTGGGTGGGATGACAAAGCCTGGGAGCCAGAGAGTTGCTGCAAATTCTTCCAATAGAGAACTCGTTAATGAGAAGCAACTAAGCGCAGAGTCAAATGCTGGCGGCCATCCTTTCTGCTCCATCTTCTCTGAAGCAGAAACGGAGCTGCTGGTTGGGGGCTCTATTCGAGATATCTTCACTCTTCAGTCTCTGCCATCCGCCAAACATTCTGTCTGTGGACGTGTCACATCATCAGGTAAGGTGAGGAGCTGACGGCACGAGGAGTAACGTGGCAGAGATGCTGGGGTTTGGCAACAGTCAGGGGTATTTTTCTATATATAAAAAAAAGAGCGGCCACCACTACAGGTGGCTCTTCTCCCACATATGCAGTCCATGTGCCCTGACGCAGGAGCCAGGGCAGTTCTAATGTGATTCTGGGCACGCGAGTGTATATACATCCACATGCACACAAGGATGGGCGAAGTTTACTCCAAACTGTTCTGTACCTTAGTGCATTTGAAATGAACCTCAGATGGGAAAGTTCAGTGCCTGTGGCACCCGGGCCATGTGATGATGTAATAACTACCTGGTGGCCGGAGCAGGATGGAATCAGCATATAGAAACTCTGTAGCCTCATGCTCTGAAGGCTGGATGAGGGCAGACCAAGGGAGCAGAGAGTGAACTGGCAACACGGTTACTCCTAGCGCAGAGGGTTTGTATAGGTGGCTTAGGTCCTGTATGTAGGGGATGTTCAGGGGAGGAATTATTGAAGCTCAAGGTCTATTTCAAGTAAAAACTAGTTACAAAATGATTCACAGAGTATGTTTTCATGCTAATTTTTTTAACCCAACCAAACATACTGAATACATTTACACGTGAATAAATGTGTACAAGGGATCTAGAAAGAGCCACCTCCACCTAAGATTATGCTTGCTAATATTATACAGTGCTAACATCATGCCAGGCACGGTTCTAAATATTTTACATATATTAACATGCCTACACCACTCACAACAATCCTATGGGGCAGTTACCATTCTGATGACAGAGAGGGACGTTCAAGTTCACAGAGGTGAAGCCACTGGCCCAGTCTCACGCAGCAGAAACAACAGAAAGAGGGCTCAACCCCAGACTATCGGGTTCTGGAATCCATGCTTATAGCCCTCCACCATCTGTCTCCTGTCCTGAGGAGGTGGTGCTTGGATGAGATGAAGTTAAGGATGGTGGTGATCGAAAGGAAGTTCAATACAGAACACTCAGTGTCACCTGGACGCCACAAATAGCCTTCTGCTTTGGAGCAGGACCAATCAGTCATGCTAAATTCATGTTGTTGAGCTATGTTTGGTTGGCTTTTACTAGTTTTGGTTTAAAAATAATGAGTTTTCTGGTTGTGGTTTTGTCTACATTTCATTTGTGAATTTGCTTGGTTTTCAGCTGCCCCACCGCTCTGCGTTTCAGGTGTACAAAATGAAGACACTGGTAGAAATAGATCTTCTGCAGCCTCCAGCTGCCTTCCTCCTCATCCGTGGCCACAACCTCTGGAGACACCCATTCCCCACCATCTCTTTGCCTGCTTTCTTCCCTCCTCAGTGATCTGCAAGTCTTCTCTCAAGACCAGTTGCTGCTCCAGGACAGTCTTGGGATCCCACTCCCTAAACAGTGTCTGACCTTAGTAGGCCTTACTGCATTAAACACATATGAAGGGAATTGGAAAACTCACTTATGCTAATGAGTTAGTGGCTTATATGGAGGTGGTATTCTTGTGAAAAAGGGCATAATGAAAAGCTGACTCTTTGGAACAGACCCTAATGCTGGGAAAGATTGAAGGTAAAAGAGGAAGGATGTGGCAGAGGATGAAATGATTAGACAGCATCACTGACTCAATGGATATGAACCTGAGCAAACTCCAGGGGATGGTAAAGGACAGGGAAGCCTGGTGTGCTGCAATCCATGGGGGTCGAAAAGAGTCGAACATAACTTAGGAACTGAACAACATGATGAATTCAGTAGAAAAAAATAAAGATGGGATTTCAGGCTTCATAAGACTTGAGGAATACGGTGCCCACTTATCCACATATCATCTTGACCTTTGGGGTAGTGATGAAGTGGGGAGGTCTTAACCAGGCACAAGGGTCCGTCAAGATATTTCTAAGTTCTTTAGCCTATATGTCAAGGCCATAATTGGGGAAAGGCATGAAGACAGACAGAGGGACCTGAAGGCATTTGGGTAGAAGGATCTTCCCTGGCTCCAAATGTAGAGCATGTTTCCCGCACACAGGGAAGTTGCAGGATTGTAACTCTGGTCTGCGGCAACATTCACTTCCTCTCTGAAGTGTGTTTTCCTAGCAGTAAAAAAGAAAAAAGAAATTGAAGACTGTGATCTCTAAGGGCCTTCTAGTGGGACAGCCACAAGACCTGGATTGATGGAACTCACTTCAGAAGATGATGCCCTGAAGGATGATGCCCTGGAGGTATTGTTAGTTTCCCTGGCTTCAGTCCCTCCCACCAGTCAGAACATCCCATCAAGAATGTGTCATTAATGTGTCCTCTGTTCTTACCAGAAGTAAGGCTGGTCCAACCTTACTCCATGGCCAGGTCAATGGGGAAATATCTACCTGTGTGGAGGGGGCCATTCGCCTCTGCCCAAACTCCAAATGCAGAGTCCAGAGCTGGGGACATAATGGGAATTTGTGACACTCGGCGGAGAACTTTAGGTCCATAAACCATAGACAGTATGTAGTCGTTCATCTGTGACAGACATAATAGGAATAATCGTCACTTAATAAGCAATCCAAGGCTAATTAAATGTTACTAATATACATTACAAAGATTCTTTTTATTTTTTTTCTCACACTCCTTCAGAATACCCTTTGCAAGAGTGTACAGAAAAAGATCTTGCACATGAATACTGAGGAAAATACTGGGGGAAAAAAGTCTTCAATGGAGCTGAGGAAGAGCCATCACTCACTCCTTGACATCCCTTCAGAATCTCTGCAGGCAGATGGGTTCACAAGCTGAAGTGGGGGCTGCACAGAATGACCCAGACATCCTGCAGCCTTAAAACTAGTGTGGCCAAGGTACTGGCCCCACGCTGCCAGCCCCCATCCTGTGTGGCAGCCTTTCCATGGGAAGACTCCATGCCTGATTCACCAGCATGGCAGCAGGTACCGAGCTATGCACTAAAATTACTCTTTGAAAGCCCCTGAATCCTTTATACTTGGCGGCTTCTGACTCTGGGGGAGGGCTGTGCTCACCCCAGGGTGGGAGGACTCAGTGGATATGCACCAAGGTCCTTTAGTATCAAAGGACCTTTCCCCCGGTTGCTGGGAATGTTGGTAGTAGGCAACTCTCTGCTGAATTTCTCTCCAAAAATTACTCTTTTCTGAGGACAGTTGCCTTCTCCAGGTCATATGGCAGCCCTGGGGGATGCCCGTGTCCAGTGACAAGTCAGGTGGATGTACAAAGGTAGGCAATTCTGAAGATCCATCTCAGTTTTGAGCTCCCTGGGGGTTGGCCAAGGCTTGGGCATGACTGCATCCCAGTTCAACTTCTCCCTCTGCTCAGCCCTGCTTTCCTCCCTGAAGTATTGGTTGATGCCAAGCACAATCTTGAATTAGCCTCCCGCCTAAAAATCTAGGGCCCAGAGTCTATTTTCTGCTTCCCTACCCTGGATCCCTGTATGGTGGCTGAGCTGCAAGTTCATGGTGTGAGGATTTGATTCAGACACTCAGTTTCCAGCTGACTGTGGCTCTGAGCTGGGCTCTCCAGACACAGACCTGAGCCAGAAAGGTCTCCTGTGAAAATAGTTCCTGCGAGAGCATTCTGAGTTGAGGTTTATAGGAGATGGAACGAACAGAACAGAGCAGGAGGAAGATTCCAGCAAGATGGGGTCTCAGGGATGTTCTAGTCGTGAATTCAGGGGGAGAGTGCTCTGGAGCATGAACCACAACTGGAAGCCAATGCCTTTTGTATCAGTCAGTCATTGATTGTGGTTGCCATGGTGATAAGAATCAGGGCATGGCTTCTTGAGGGGTAGCTCCCATGGCAAAGAGCAGTTCTCCAGAGAAGGAGCAGCTGAGAGCCGGTACCCTGGGGAATGGGTGGGCACAGCAGATGCTGTACCACTTGGCCTGATGCCAGGGAAAAAGCTTGTCGCCCATGAGCTGTGTCCACCCTGGTCCCAGGAGACCCAATTCATGCATTTCCTGTCTGAACCATCATCACAGATGAATTGAGAGAAAGGATGCTCTTATATTTGCATGTTTAAAAAATTTGTTTTGCCAGCCTTTTCTCATTTGCAATCTCCTTTTTTCTTCACAACCACACTGAAGTAGGTGAAATTGGTGTTGCTATTCCATTTCACAGATGGGGAACACTAAATCCTAAGAGAGGCCAGACCAAAAGTCACCCATTTTGAGTTAGAGGTGGGGCTCAACACAACCCTCCAGTGTGTAACTCAGGGTACTGGAAGTCAGGCAGGGATCCCTTGGTGCCACTCCCAGTGGAAGGGTCCACGTTATTGTCGATGAAGCGCATGACCTGGGCAATTGTATCAAGCTACCCTGGGCCCACTCATACTGACCTGAGCTGGAGTAAGACCACCCTAGAGACTGTGGGGATTCCCCTCTAGCCTGAGTCAGCCACTTTTCACTGGTCTAGTGCACTCTGCTCTGCCTCCCACTGCCTTCTTTTCCTTCTCAACGTTTCTGCTCTTCAGAACTTCAGCTTGCAAGAGTTTTCAGCTTGTCACTATGGCTCTGGCTTTAACCAGACCTGACTCCCTAAAACTAGCCTGCTAATGGGCAGTCCCTGACCCCACCCTCCAACACTTTTCTTACTCTCCCATTCCTCGGAGTATATTGGCTCAGCTTATCTTTTGATGCTGGGTGAGAGGTCACAGGCCAGTCAAGGAATTGTTGGACTTCTGATGTTCACCCAGACCCAGGTCACTGGGTGGGATTACCTGGTATAAAAGGGTGACCAATGCTCTTCACAGGGTCGATGAGAGCAGACCTCTCTAGTGCACCAGTTCTGGACTGTCACCTCTCAGGGCATCAGGGGCCGATCGTGAATTGAAGCTCTTTCCAACTCTGAATTCTGTGATCTTAAGACCCAAACCATACCCCTTAGAAACAAACCACAAGGACAACTCACCGTCTGGATGGCTGATCCACTTGCAGATATCTTCCTAGTCAAGCCGCTGGGCTGTAGACAGGATCTCAGCAGGCCGTGCCCACAGAAAACATGCATCAGGGTCTCACGTGGTGATCCACGGGATCAGTACATCTGGTGCCCTGGAGGGGGATGGGCTTCAGCCATAGGCAGACAGATCTCTCTTGACAGAGAAGATGGAAAAAGAAAGTGCTATTAAAAAGAAAGAAAGAAAAAAAAAAGACACTCAATTTGAGATCAGAAGACCCACACTATGACATTAGCCAATCAAAGGGTTCCTACAAGCGGACATTTCTTCACTTGAAAATGAGGACACCAGTTTGGAAACTGACCAGGCAGATGTTTGTGAAAGCCAGAGGTGGATACCGGTGCTCAGCAGAGGAGCATGCAGTAGTCACATCTTCGGGGACATTCCTGTCTGGAAGTAGCCTCTCCTGGGCTTGTGATGGTGGTGGTGGCCCAGGGCCTTGCATCTTTCCTGTTTGCTCGTTGTTCCTGCTACCTCCTACCTTCCCTCCATCACAGCTGAGTGTTGCTCCCTGGCCATGCAAATGGCCCGTTCCTTCTGGAGGGGAGCAACAGCCCTGAAGGACCCAGATGCTCAGCTCCAACCTCTACCCCAGGCCTGTGTCCTGTCCACCCACCATCTTAACCCCCCCTTTTTTTTAAAGTTTGTTTCTTTTCAGAAGCCCACACAGTGTGAGGGGAGCCCTGCGTAGCATCTACCTCTCTTATATACAGTAGCTTGTTTTATGACTTTGTTTTAAAAACTATTGGCTTAGGGTGCAATAACACAGATGTCTTTGCCTCACAAGAGGACCGTGAATTTCCACTTCTCTCTCCTCAGTGACAGCTCCATTACCTTCCATGGATCGTCTCTTCTTTGGCCCTGCAAAAAGCGGGGGAAAAATGGTGTTTCTCCCGCAATTGGCCCTTCCCGCCAGGGCCACCGGATCAATAGCGCTGGCGCCCACGCTCCCTCCGTGGGCCTTCTGCATCCCGGCCCTCAGTCCTGTCGCAGCCTCCTGGTGGTGGAGGAACACCACGTCTGAATCCCCAGAGGAGTGCTAAAGCCATCACGAAAGAAAGATCTGTTTTCTCGCTCGCGTCCTGCAGGCGTTTCTGTGAGTGGTGGCAACCCAGTGGCGGGGAAACTTTGAGGGCTGCCTTCCTAAATCTTCACCTGCCTGACCTCAGCTTGACAACTTCTTAACAGGCGCAGAGAACAGTCAATGCTCCGTGCGGAGCCGAGCGCTCCATCAGCCTCTCCGGCAAATGACGGGAGTCCGGGCTGGATGCGAAGTGGGGAGAGCGGGAGGCAGATTTACACGCCTATCACGGCGGGCACGCGGCGGAGTCAGCCTGTCTTGTGCTCACAGGCAGAACTCTTCCTGCTCGGTAGCATGTCACACTGTCACGCTGCCTCTTCCCTATGTGGAAAGTGGTAAGGTGTGAGTTTAATTAGCATAGAACAAAATTTCTTACTCTCTAATAATAACACCTTGAATTTTGATGTTACCTGCTCTCCGAGGCACTCAAAGCATTAAAACAAAAATGCACTTCTTTCATTGTGTCTCATCTGACTCCAGAGACAAGGGTCAGAGCCCCATTCTGCAGAGAGGGAAACTGAGGCGGAGGGCTATTCTTGGTTTACTAAAGCTCTGAAGGAGCTTAACTGCCCTCTTTTCTCTTAATAGTTGTCCTTCAGGTTTATGCAGAATGTATGAGCTTCAATTCCTTGAAAACAAGGGTGATGGGACTCATGGAGGGGCTGCAATAAGACTGCCTTCAGACAAATGGCAGGTGACATTCATGAATGGCTTGGGTCGAGTGTACTCAGCCGGAAGTGGCTGGGCCTGGACAAAGCAGAAGGGGCTGCCTTGCCCCCAGACAAGTGTAGGTATCTGAGACAACAAATCCAGCATCATCAGGTCCTCTAATACGTACATCTACAAATATTGACACCCAGTCCCTCAAAAAAGTATAACATCCTCTCTTTTACAACTGATATGTGTCCTATTGAGCACAGCCTCCAGTTCCTGACTTTTAGACTAAGGTAGCGTTTGCACACTAAGACTAGTGTGCTAGCTTGTGGATGGCATGTTAGGGTGGATCGAGAAACACACTGGCCCGAAACAGGTGGAGGCTCTGCTCCAACTGTAGTGTGAGATGCTGGGTCCCTGGGCCATGGCAGTCACATGGAAAGAAACAGATGAAGCCCAAAGAGGTGGAGGAAAAAGAATGTGGTCCATTAAATGAAGGGAGAACCTCAGTTCAGTTCAGTCACTCAGTAGTGTCCAACTCTTTGTGACCCCATGGACTGCAGTATTCCAGGCCTCCCTGTCCATCACCAACTCCAGAGTTTACTCAAACTCATGTTCATTGAGTCGGTGATGCCATCGAACCATCTCATCCTCTGTCGTCCCCTTCTCCTGCCTTCAATCTTTCCCAGCATCAGGGTCTTTTCCAGTGAGTCAGTTCTTCGCATCAGGTGGCCAAAGTATTGGAGTTTCAGCTTCAGCATCAGTCCTTTCAATGAATATTCAGGACTGATGTCCTTTAGGATGGACTGGTTGAATCTTCTTGCAGTCCAAGGGACTCTCAAGAGTCTTCTCCAACCTCATAGTTCAAAAGCATCTGAACCTACCTACGGAGGTTTTAACTGGAGAGCCCAGGGTCAGGAGGGTAGTAGTGCCTTTGATGAGGACAGAATTGCTGAGAGAAATCACTTATGGGATCTGGGACTGGAAAAGGTGACTGTGAGGATTTCTGCATCAGGAACTCCAGGTAGAAAGAGGACAGGTCGGGAGGGTTGCGCTGTGTCCTGTATGTTTTGGGGCTTCTTTGTTTCTGAGGAAAGTATACATTATAAAAATTGTGAGATCAATTTGGTCTTCAGTTTGAGGTCACTGACTTTTTATTTGGCCAGGTGAGCACCTGAAAAATAAACAAATCTCCAGAGCAGCTGTGTCAATTTTGTTGAAGAAAAGAGCTTCTCAAATTATAATGTATCTCATGATAGTCCTTTAAGGAAAATAAAATTTAGCTTAATAAAAAACATTATTCCTTAGCTTGTATATATGTATTTATTTTATCACGAATGGACATGGGCCCATGGATTACTGCTTGAGAGCCACTACTCTGACCCTCTAGAAGTAGCTGAGAAGAAAAGACTTGGGCTGGGTTTTAGAACCAGTCACAAGAGGGGAGATTTGTGAGCTTGAGGAATCCCCAGCACCACTAAGACAGAGAGGCACAAAAAATAGCTGCTCTATTCTAAGACCCAGAGGATGTTCTCTGCCAAAGGCTTGGGGAAGAAAGAGTGAGGAGACAGAAGGAGCAGTGGGGGTGATGGGGCGGGTGAACCAGCCCTCAAGGGAGGATGCACTTGGCAGGATAAAAACAGTCCTTTGGCTCAATGGGCATCTTGGGTTGTCTGGAGCTCCATCCCGATTCATTTTAGGGGCAGAGACAGAGCCTTCTGTGTCCCTGTGAGAACAATGTTTTGAGTTTGAGACGCAGGGATAGCCACCTTCCTCTGGACACCAAGAACAAGTAGGTGAACTAAGTTGTGTAGCCGTAGGGGTTACACTGGTCCCCAGATGCTAGAGGACAGTCCAGCACAATCCATAAACTCAGATGGCTGCTTTCTGGGCAATGGTCTCTCTCTGCATTGGGCCCCCAGGCTGACATTGATGGAGCTTCTCCCGACACCCAGGCAAGAGTCTTTCACTGGGATGAGGATTAACCATGGCCGTTAGTGCTTGTGGAGGGGGAGCCTCCCCTCCCCTCACCAGAAGTGTGTGCTTCCTGGGGATTATGAATTAATGCATCTCATAATGTTGTTGGCTTGTTGGCTTCTCCAGGTTTTGTGGTCTGTTTGGAAGTTGTATTCCAGGGCTCCCATGAGTCACCTGGCTGTGGTTCCACTTGGATCAGGGTTTGCCATTAAATGCAGTGAGCAGCTTGGGCCATTTATCATGGTGAATCCAGTGCCTAAATCTGGGAGGAAATGGTCATCGCTCCAAATCGGATC
Organism: Muntiacus reevesi; assembly: GCF_963930625.1. NCBI lineage: Eukaryota > Metazoa > Chordata > Mammalia > Artiodactyla > Cervidae > Muntiacus > Muntiacus reevesi. The sequence goes on along the minus strand of NC_089250.1, from coordinate 254,266,543 downwards.
TGAGTCTCCCTGCCAGGAACCGAGTAGGGCTAGCTCTGCTGGATTTCTGGGCTGAGTTGTTATCTGTTTGTAAAAATGAATGCTATTCATTTAACTCCTCTCCTGGATTTTATCCATCAGGCAATGACTTTCACTGGTTTGCATATTCACTCATTCATTAAATGTTTACTGAACTCTTACTGTCTACCAAACCTTGTACTCGTTACCATAATCAAATAACATTCTTGTCTCATATTCTAGAGGAGAAGACAAACATAAAACAGCAACTAGGTAATTTCAGAAAGTAATAAATGATCAGAAGAAAAAGCAAAGAGATTAATATTATAACAAACAACATAACCAAAAAGTGAGCAAAAGACCTCAACAGACTTTTCTCCAAAGGAAGACATACAGATGGCCAATAAACACATGAAAAGATGCTCAACATCGCTCATTATTAGAGAAAGGCAAATCAAAGCTACGATGAGATATCACCTCACACTGATCACAATCATCAAAAAATCTACAAACTATAAATGCTGGAGAGGATGTAGAGAAAAGGGAACCCTCTTGCACTGTTGGTAGGAATGTAAATTGATCAGCCACTATGGAGAACTGTAAGGAGATGCCTTAAAACACTAGGAATATAACTACCATATGTCCCAGCAATCCCGCTACTGGGCATATACCCTGAGAAAAGCCCAATTCAAAAAGACACATGTTCCCCAACATTCATTGCAGCCCTATTTACAATAGCCAGGACATGAAAGCAACCTAGATGTCCATCAACAGATGAATGGATAAAAAAGTTGTGGTACATATACACAATGGAATATTACTCAGCAATAAAAAGGAATAAATGTGACTCAGTTAAACCAAGATGGTTGGGCTTAGTGCCTGTAATACAGAATGAAGTAAGTCAGAAAAACAAGTATCATATGTTAACACATGTATATGAAATCTAGAAAAATGATGCTGATGAGCCTGTTTACAGGGCAGGAATAGAGACACAGACATAGAGAACAGACTTGTGGACACAGTGGGGAAGGGAGAGGGTGAGACAAATTGAGAAAGTAGCACTGACATGTATTCACTACTATGTGTAAAATATCCAGCTAGTGGAAAGGGTCTATATGATACAGGGAGCCCAGCCTGGCACCCTGTGATAACTTAGAGGGGTATGAGGGGGTTGCGGTGGGAGGGAGGCTCAACAAGGATGGGCTATACATATAGTTACGATGGATTCACATTGTTGTATGGTGGAAATGAACACAATATTGTAAAAACAATTATCTTCCAATTAAAAAATAAATTAAAAAAAAAAGAGTGACTGGGCTTCTTTAAGACAGTTGTTGGAGACGATCCCTCTAGGGAGGCGGTATCTGAGAAGATTGGAATCCACTCAGGGTTGAGGGCCTGGGAGAAGATTATTCCAGGGGGAGATAACAGCAAGTTTCAAGTTTTTCTTGGAGGAATGAGTGCGGCATGTTTGGGGAACAGACAGAAAACCATTACAGTTGGAACAGGCAAGCAAGGTGCGACTGGTGGAAGATGAGGTTGGAAGGGAGGTAGAAACCAGATAATGCAAAACCTTACAGGTCATGATGAGGCTTTGGGATTGATCATATTAGAGTTCTGAAGAAAAGCTCTGAAGAGTTTTCAACTATAATGTATATCAGTCAGAACAGGAGAGGTTGTGGTGCAGTAACTGATAACTCTGAAATTCCAAAAACTTAAAATAATTTCTCCCTCAGACCATAAGTACATCTTAAGTCAATGGAGGAGATTTGCTTCTCACCACGTGTGTTAGCAGTCTCAGCTTGACAGACAATCCACTGTCTTGAATGTTACTGGTTCCCATGTCTTGGAGAAGGCCAGTGGCACATCACCCACCGCCTTAAAGGAATAAATTCAGGGAGTGACATGGGCAACTTTCATCAATTTCCATTAACCAGCTAGGTCTCACATTTTTGCCTATCCTCAGAAAGATGTGTCGCTAGCCTGAATGACTACCATCCAGGGCCCCTGCTGGTGCAGGAGAGTCCAGGGACGCAGCGATAGTCTCTGGTATCCTTGCAATCACGGGCTGGATGGTCCAGTGTTCACCTTGTTAGAATCATTTTCCCCCTAAATAAGGCTAATCTGGCTATTGAGTTTAATCTCTAATGTAGTAGTAAAGACTGGAGTTATTGATTTAAATTTTTGCAAAACATTGGGATAGAGCTCTGAGAAAGCAGGTAAGGGGGGATCTCACTTAGTCCAAGACCTGGGCTTGGATATGACCCTGGGCTGTCACTGGCCTGCTCCCTGCTTGTGAGCGCCCACCTGCTACCCACCTCCACAGTGGCCTGGAGAAGGTGTTTGCCTGCATTGGGTGACCCCAACAATGGTGAAGACCAGACATCCCTGGAGAGTGTCCCCCATTCTCCTTTTCTTCTGTGGACTCTGATCTCCTGTAGGGGTCCCAGCACTGTGGCCACTGTGATATCTATAGTGTGGACATCCCTCCAGCTGGGGCTCCCTGTTTTGCTGGTGTCTCTTTCTGCAGCCTTGGTTTTCCCAGTTGAGTTGCTTCCTCGTGAATCACACCATCCACCTCTGAGGGCCCTTGCAGGCCTTTAGGTGCCAGAGGATCAGCAGGAATCTTTGCCCTCTGTTTGACCACTCACTGATTGGACTTCACATAGAGTGGCCTTTCCTCTCTCCCCAGGTGGGGCAGGGGCTTTCCCAGTGACCATCTGTCTGAATTCTATCTTCCTTCACTATGACTTCCCTGCCCAACTCCAGCTCAGCTGAGAGGTGAGGGGCCAAGGTGCCTGGACCACCAGTCCCGGCTGAGACCTCTGTCCTATCCATCTTTCCTGAGGCTGTTATTCTACTGTTGGTCAAAAAATCTTGTTCCTGAGTCTCATCTGTAGAAATTCTGGTCCACCCTGAATTTCTTGGACTTGACCCTCTGTTGTGAATATATTCCCATGGGCATATTCTTTTGGTCTTTCGGCCTGCTAGGTGCATTGCTAGATGGCCATGCCTCTTGTCCCCTGGACTGTAGGCGACAACCTTGAGTCATCTTTCTCTTGCTTCCTGTGGCCTAAGACAGTCCAGAGCATTCAGTATGAACTCCATGAAGCCTCACTGGTTTGTATTGTTTTGTGAAAGTGCAAAAAATCTGAAAGTTGGATTGGGAGAAACATCATCCTCAACAAGGCTTAGGGCAGAAGATGGTCTTAACTCTGGTAGGGAAAACAGAATCCCTGGGCTCACCTCCTGGACCTCCCCTGACTTACATGTCATGCTGAGCCACTCCCCCTCTCCAGGCCTCAATTCCCTTCTGAACAACGAGGAGGAAGGGCTTCCAGGTTGGAAGTCTGTGTTTGTCAGATGTGGGTCTTTCTAGTACAATAGTCTTAAATTTGACACCTGACTGCTCTCCCCTCTAAGCCAGGTGTGATGGGTGGGTGGGGGGATAAGAGGGGATAAACAGGAGAATTAAATTCCCAGGTGGCGCTAGTGGTAAAGAATGTGACTGCCAATGCAGGAGATACAAGAGATGCGGGTTTGATCTCCGGGTTGGGAAGATCCCCTGGAGTAGGAAATGGCAACTCACTCCAGTATTCTTGCCTGGAAAATTCCATGGACAGAGGAGCCTGGCAGGCTACAGTCCATGGGGTCGCAGAGTTGGACAAGACTGAGCATACATGTACTTGCCATTTTTACTCCCTGTAACTCCTCCCTGCCAAGCCTGACATCTCTCCTGCTACCCCAACTGATGCCTATATGTGGGGGTGCTGAGATGGGCCTCCCAGAACCCGTTCAGGAGGAGAGAACATATTCCCCCCAGCTGTTTGGTAAGGCTCCAACATTCAGCCCTCAGCTGTCAGCCTTTTCAGGATCACCTGCCTGAAGACCCCAGCCCTGCCCACGGTTTAGCCTTCCAGGCTTGATTGATCCAGGTAGGGGGTGTAAAGGCTCAGAATCCGGAATCCTCCACCCTGTTGGCTGAGGCCTCGCAGCTCAGCATCCTCTACTTCCCAGTCCTGCTTCTTTCCTCCCCTTCCTTGTCTTCCATGGGGATCCCAAGAGTGCTCATTAACAAACTCCCACTCTGGAGCCCGCCTCCCAGGAAACCCCACCTGTGCCTGCCACAAGCAGCCTGTGAGGAGGAGAGAGGCCTGGGAAGGGGAGGAAGAGCCGTGGAGAGACACCTGAGCAGACATGGCAGCTCGACCTATCTCCCTGCCCCTCTCTTGGTCTCCTGATACCTGACCTGGGCCATCCTGCTAAGCATGACTTCTGCTTTTCAGCCATGCTTGGGTCCAAACGAGTAAGTTTTACCCTCCAGTCAAACAAGGAGTTGATTACATAGCCTTTCCATTCATCAGGGTGAGTGGGTTTTTTTTTTTTTTTTAATTTATTTATTTTACTCAGAGGCTAATTACTTTACAGTGTTGTAGTGGTTTTTGCCATACATCCACATGAATCTGCCATGGTTGTACTTGTGTTCCCCATCCTGAACCCCCCTCCCACCTCCCTCCCCATCCTATCCCTCTGGGTCATCCCAGTGCACCAGCCCTGAGCATCCTATCTCATGTATCAAACCTGGACTGACAATCTGCTTCACATATGATAATATACATGTTTCAATGCTATTCTCTCAAATCATCTCACCCTCGCCCTCTTCCACAGAGTCCAAAAGATTGTTCTATACATCTGTGTCTCTTTTGCTGTCTCACATATAGGGTCATTGTTACCATCTTTCTAAATTCCATACATATGCATTAATATACTGTATTGGTGTTTTTCACTCTGACTTACTTCACTCTGTGTAACAGGCTTCAGTTTCATCCACCTCATTAGAACTGACTCAAATGTATTCTTTTTAATGGCTGAGTAATATTCCATTGTGTTTCCCATTCATTTTACTCTCCATGTTCACATCTGCTCTTCAGCTCCTTTTTATCTAAGGTGGGATGAGGTGTGACCTAAGGGGGACCTAGCAAGGGCCGCAGGGTCTGGAGGCCCAGGAACGGGAAGGCCTTGCTCTTCAGTCCGGTCAGAGACCTCATCTTTGCCTTCCCAGTCTTTCACCCTGTGGATGGTGAGAGCATCTCTTTGGTCTCCTTTTGCTTCCTTGGCCCTAAGGATGCTGAGAGGGCTCATCCCCTTGTCATGAGTGTTTCCCAAGGACACGTGCCCTCAAAGCCAGGCACTGTGTGGACAGGGAGTTCAACGTAAAGGAGAAGGTCATCCTTGTAGTGAAAGGCACAGGCTCACACAGAGGAACACAATTGATCTGTGGAAGAATGGCATCAAGCAGGGGTTCCCAGCCTCTAGGATCTAATGCCTGGTGATCTTAGGTGGAGCTGATGTAATAATAATAGAAATAAACCACACAATAAATGTAATGTATAATGCGCTTGAATTATCTGAAACTATCCCCCCACCCCTCCAGTCCATGGAAAAATTATCTTCCATGAAACTGGTCCCTGGTGCCAAAATGTTTGGGGACCGCTGGCATCAGGAACTGTGCAGAGGCCTAGAGGATCATCACATGTCACCAAGGCAGAGAAGCACTGAGGGCTTTCTGGAAGAGGCGACATTTGAGCTGAGCCTTGAAGGGAGAGTTGACTTTCTGGGAATTCACCACTTTCCTGAGTTGCCATAATCCTCCTTGGCCCCTCCGAGGGCTGAAAACCGAGGCAGCCACGGGGCCCCTCCAGGCAAGGCAGGAGCATGTCCTGTGTATGTGCCTTGGTTGTTTTGTACACGTGACACCTTGGTTGTTTTGTCCACAGCACAGAAACATGTGAGCAGCTGGGCTTTGGGAGCCGGAAAGGAGAGTGGACGTGGGGTGGCTGTTGAGACCAGGGGGAGCTACAGGGCAGAGGGTGCTTAGGAGGAAAGGTCTCTGCTCTCCTGGTGAGAGGATGCAAAGGCCCAGTCCTGGGACTCTAACTCCTGGCAAGCTTCCCGGGTGGATGCCTTCTGACGCCCCCAGCAGTGAGAGGTCCTGGGTGAGGTCTTTACTTGGGGCTCAGAAGCCCCAGGATGGCCACAACCTAGACTCTGACAAGCTCAGAGACTGCAGGCAAACCCCCGTCCCTCCCTGAGCCTAGGTATCTCGATTGGGAAACACGAGCCTCCCTCTAGAAAAACTTCCTGTAAAAGTTCTTGTTTTCCTGTTTACTTGCTGGCATATTGAGTATAGCACTTTCGCAGCATCATCTTTCAGGATTTGAAATAGCTCAACTGGAATTCTATCACCTCCACTAGCTTTGTTCATAGTGATGCTAAGGCCCACTTGACTTCATGTTCTAGGATGTCTGGATCTAGGTGAGTGATCACACCATCGTGATTATCTGGGTTGTGAAGATCTTTTTTGTACAGTTCTTCTGTGTATTCTTGCCACCTCTTCTTAATATCTTCTGCTTCTGTTAAGTCCATACCATTTCTGTCCTTAATCGAACCCATCTTTGCATGAAATGTTCCCTTGGTATCTCTAATTTTCTTGAAGAGATCTCTAGTCTTTCCCATTCTGTTGTTTTCCTCTATTTCTTTGCATTGATCGCTGAGGAAGGCAGTGGCCACAGAACTGGAAAAGGTCAGTTTTCATTCCAATCCCAAAGAAAGGCAATGCCAAAGAATGCTCAAACTACTGGACAATTGCACTCATCTCACACGCTAGTAAGGTAATGCTCAAAATTCTCCAAGCCAGGCTTCAGCAATCCGTGAACCATGAACTTCCAGATATTCAGGCTGGATTTAGAAAAGGCAGAGGAACCAGAGATCAAATTGCCAACATGTGCTGATCATCGAAAAAGCAAGAGAGTTCCAGAAAAACATCTATTTCTGCTTTACTGACTATGCCAAAGCTTTTGACTGTGTGGATCACAATTAACTTGTGGAAAATTCTTAAAGAGATGGGAATACCAGACCATCTGACCTGTATCTTGAGAAACCTGTATGCAGGTCAGGAAGCAACAGTTAGAACTGGACATGGAACAATGGACTGGTTCCAAATAGGAAAAGGAGTACATCAAGGCTGTATATTGTTACCCTGCTTATTTAACTTATATGCAGAGTACATCATGAGAAATGCTGGGCTGGAAGAAGCACAAGCTGGAATCAAGATTGCCGAAAGATATATCAATAATCTCAGATATGCAGATGACACCACCCTTATGGCAGAAAGTGAAGAGGAACTAAAAAGCCTCTTGATGAAAGTAAAAGAGGAGAGTGAAAAAGCTCAACATTCAGAAAACTAAGATCATGGCATCTGGTCCCATCACTTCATGGGAAATAGATAGGGAAACAGTGGAAACAGTGTCAGACTTTATTTGGGGGGGCTCCAAAATCACTGCAGATGGGGATTGCAGCCATGAAATTAAAAGACACTTACTCCTTGGAAGGAAAGTTATGACCAACCTGGATAGCATATTAAAAAGCAGAGACATTACTTTGTCAACAAAGGTCCATCTAGTCAAGGCTATGGTTTTTCTGGTGGTCATGTATGAATGTGAGAGTTGTACTATAAAGAAAGCTGAGAGCCAAAGAATTGATGCTTTTGATCTGTGGTGTTGGAGAAGACTCTTGAGAGTCCCTTGAACTGCAAGAAGATCCTAAAGGAGATCAGTCCTGGGCGTTCATAGGAAGGACTGATGCTGAAGCTGAAACTCCAATACTTTGGCCACCTCATGTGAAGAGTTGACTCATTGGAAAAGACCCTGATGCTGGGAGGGATTGGGTGCAGGAGGAGAAGGGGACGACAGAGGATGAGATGGCTGGATGGCATCACCAACTCAATGGACATGGGTTTGGGTGGACTCCAGGAGTTGGTGATGGACAGGGAGGCCTGGCGTGCTGCAGTTCATGGGGTCACAAAGAGTCGGACACGACTGAGCAACTGAACTAAACTGTTCACTTAAGCTCTGTTTTGATATACGATACACAACAAATATTCAGTATTCATCTACCCTACATCAGGCAAGGTCCCTCTCATCACCATTCCTGTCCCTTGGGGCTGAGGTTCGTTCATTCACTCATTCGTTCTTTCTCTCATTCATCAATTTATTCAACAAATATCCTCTCTGTGCCTGGCCCAGGTCCAAGGGTTGGGGACACAGTGGTGAACACCGTGTGCACATCTCTACCCGTCCATTCTGGGTGGGAGACAGAAAAGTGAGTAAACAAAGTGAAATTCCCCTGTCCCTCCACCCCCTGCCCTCAGAGTCACTGAGGGGGTTAATGAGGACTCCATCTCTGTGTTCCCCCAGGAGGCCAGATGCTTTAACTGGATTTAACTCTCTCTAAAGTTTAATATGAAGGCAATAGCTTGTTTTTCATTGTCATGGATATTATACTCTGAATACATCTTTTCAAAGAGTGTGGCCCTTCCCCCTAGTGTCTGATCTACCCCAACCTCCATTGAAGACATTAGAGCAAAATGACCAAACTGTGTTGTTCTCTCAAAGGGGAAACTGAGGCAGCAGGCAGGAGCCTCGCCCACTCCCGACTTCCAGCTGGATTTGCTGCTGAAGCCCCTGTCTAAGCAGCGTAGGAAGGGTCCTTCTGGTCTGGGCTGGTCCCTCCTCCTCCACACCATTGCCCTGCCTGTCCCCTGGTGGGGCAGCGAAGGATGAGGCCCTGGCGGAGTCAATCTGCTGTGATCTGGTAAATGCAGCAAAGTGGGTGGTCTGAGCCGGGCCGGGCTGGCCCAGCTGATGAGCATTTTTGTGTTGTTTGGTTTTTGTGTGCCTCTGTTTATTTTTGCCTTAACAGCGCAGACTGACTTTTGATCCTGCCCCAAACTGACTTTCTTTCTCCTTCCTCCTAGACTCAGCTCACTTTGCTTCGGCTTGGAAATCATTTCTCAGTTTTTTCCCTCTGTGGCCTCTAAGGTTTCAGGAGCAGCTGAACTGTAAAAAATCCTTACTGAGAGGCCTTCCCCAGAACCACAAAGTGGGTTCGGAACTGTGTGAGGGGTGTAGCCCTGGGCACGGCCTCATGGGGTCTACACGGGGCCGAACATCTGCTCAGAGATGGGAATCACCAGCTGGTTAGCTTCATGCAGAGAGAAATAACCCTAGGTACTTTACAAGTTGTTATTTGTGGATATAGTGAAGCTTCCATCAACCCAGCTGTGTTAGAAAATTTGATCAAAACTGAAAGATGTTCAGGTAATAAATTTAATTCCAAATTACGGAGCCCAGGATATACACTGACTTACAGGAAATGGAAAAGTCCACACAGGCCCATCACTGTAGACTTTGAACACGAAGGCATTTGACAAAGCCATGCAGAGACCCTCCCTGGATGGGCACTATGCTTGGGACCAGCTTCAGCAATGAGCACATGATTTCTGCCCTGACGCAGTGTACTGTCTGGCTGGAGATGGGGCCTGGTGTGGCAACAGACACCCCAACCAGGCCGTGCGATGTGAGCTGCCACTTCAGGCTGCTGGTCTAGCCAGCGAAAGGAACACGGGCCCTAGGCTTCTGGGTGTGAGATTGGGGAACAAGATAAAACTTAGCACTTTTAGGAAACTGATTGAGTTCATTGTTTCCAGACTGTAATATGTAGTCTGAGTGGCAAATCAGAACCCACCCTAGGGAGGCAGGTAAGTCGCATTAAAGAGGGAGAGACTCCGGGTATTTCCCTGGTAGTCCAGTGGTTAAGACTCTGTGCTCCCAAAGCCGGAGGCCAGGTTTGCTCCCTGGTCAGGGAACTAGATCTTGCATGCCACAACTCCATGCTGGAAATAAAAATAGATCCTGTATGCCGCAGCAGAGACTGACGATATCACATGCTGCAACTCAGACCTGGCATAGCCAAATAAATAAATATATATACTTTTAAATAAGATGGAGGGATTCTGCAACAGAGAATAAACATACAAGCTTCAAGGTCAAGTTTGCATGAAGAAAGATGACTGGTTGCAGTGTGGAAGGTACATTGAATGTATTTGTACTTTTTAGTTTCTGCTCAGTCTCTCAGTGTCTCCCTCAGACAAGAGTCTGTTATCTGACTCTTTGCAACCCCCGTGGACTGTAGCCCACCAGGCTCCTCTGTCCAAGGGATTCTCCAGGCAAGAATACTGGAGTGAGTTGCCATTTCCTACTCCAGGGGATCTTTTCTGACCCCAGGGATCAAACCTGCATCTCTTGCATCTCCTGCATTGGCAGGTGAACGCTTTACCACTAGCGCCACCCGGGAAGCCCATTGGATGTATTAGAGGCCGGCAATATGGAAGCTGTTGAATTGATCAAGTGAAAGGAAGTGGTGGTGGGGACCTGGTCATGGCTGTAGTAATGATGAGAAAGGACAATCATGGGAGAGGACACAATTCAGTGATGGAACAGACAATGGCTGTACTGGGAAGGATATAATCTAGGATGGTCTCTGGTCATTGATCTCTAGACAAAGAATTCAAGGCAGGTGAGGACAGGAAGAGAGGTGGTAGGTTAACCTTGCATGCACTGATGAGATAGCCAAGATTGTTGTTCAGAAAATTTATATGTGAAGTCATTGTATTGATGCCAAAGGAGAGAGAAACTTTGCCCACAGAGTAAAATGAAAAGAGAGAAACAAGGAAATCTCAAGGAAATTACTTCTAATGGAAAGATCATGAGAGGTCTACTAGGGAGACCAGAAAGGAATGGCCAAAAAGGGAGCAACAATCCAAGTTTGAAATTCAAGCATTTGTGAAGTAGTTATGCTCTCATGCTTGCAGAGAAATCAGGTTAACTAGGAATTGAAAAGCATCCTTGTCTGCATGCATACTAGCATTCTTGGTGGCACAAGTCTCCATGAGGTGGGAAGAGTAACTGCCGTACTGTGTGATGAGTTAATTGTGAAATCACATACAAGCCCCCATGTCCCTGTCCTTTGAAGGAAAAAGCTTTTGCTTCAGTCTCCCAAGCGTTCTTAGAGACTCGAAAGATTGGCTCAAGATTTAATGATTAGGAAATGTGAAGATGTAGAAGCAAACAAACAAAAAAATAGCTTTGGGCCACGAAATGGCAAATGATTTAGACTATAAATCTTCCACATCGTGGCAGAGTTTGGGAATCCCCGAGCTCCCAGTTCCTTGGAAGATACAGATATAGGCTATATCTGAGTTGTTTTTACAGGAAGCAGACCCCCACCAGGTGACAACTGCTGACGACAAGCACTAGACCCTTGAAACCAGACGGTGGGTGATGCTTGAAATCTTACCTTGATGCCAACCAATTGTGCGTGAGCTGATTACACACTCTGCAGCCACGGCCCCTCACACTGCCTTTAAATACCCTTCCTTGGAAGCCACTGGGGAGTTTGGGTCTTCTGAACACAAGCTGCCTTCAATAAGTGCTCTACTTTCCTCTACCATGACCTAGTGTCAATACATTGCCTTTACTGCACATGGGTGAGTGTGCTCATATTTGGTTCGTTAACAATTTCAGGGAGAGTGGAGACAGCAAGTGCAGACCACTCTTTCAGAAACTTGGCTGGGTGTGAGGGCAAGAAGCTGCTTAGGACTGTAAGGATTTTTTTTTTTATTAAGTTGGAGGGGATTTAAGTATGTTTCGTTGTTAAAGGGAAGGAATAGAAAGAGAAGACAGTGGGAGATGTTGAAAATATTGGAGAGAGAGAAGTGAATCCACTAAGCCACAGCACTCAGAGAGCAGACTTGGAAGAAAAGTGGTGCAGAAACAAAGTGGGATGGTCAGCTTTCTATACAAGGCAAGAAGATTTTTTATACTGAGATGGGAGAGAAAGATGGAGGGGAGGAGATGTAGAGAAAGACAGGTGGGAAAACTCAGGAGAGGTGGTACAGAGTGTGGAAGGCTCAGCTAGGTCCAGAGACTTTGTGTTTGTAGAGCTCCAGTTTGCAGAAGACTGTGACTTTTCTCCAGCATTGCTTGTTAATTCAGACTGGGAATGCGGAAGCAAAGGAAATGAATTGCTTCAGGACTGACTGGGATTTTGCTAGAGTAGAGCATGGACAATGCAAAGAATGGTGACCTGGAGGATCCTCACACCTAAGTGGTTGAAACAAAAGAACAAAGAGCACAGATGAGGAATCAGAGGCAGAAAGCATTGCTAGGAAAGATGAGAGAACTGATATACATTCTACCAGAAATCCCAGTAAAATAGAAGAAAATGTATATAAAGAGAAAATCTTCAAGACAATGACAAGACCCTGGGCCTGAGAATGTGTTGCTTCTAACATGTAAGACTTGAGACTCATACTTTCTAGGGAAGGTATAGACCATCTGGGGGTGACCAGTCACCTATATGGCTAACATAGGGTGGATGCAGGCCACTGGAAATTAGTAGGTGGATCAGACATTTGTGAGGCATTAGTGATGGGTGATGGGTCATGCATGTTAAGGTTGCATGGTGTGCATTCTTAGTTGCTCAGTCATGTCCAGCTCTTTTCGACTCCATGGACTATAGCCCAGAAGGCTCCTTTGTCAATGTTATTTTCCAGGTAAGAATGCTGGAGTGGGTTTCCATTTCCTCCTCCAAGGGATCTTCCTGACCCAGGGATTGAACCTGTCTCTCCTGTGTCTCCTGCATTGCAGGTGGATTCTTTACCCACTGAGCTATCTGAGAAGCCTGCATGTTAAGGCTGAGGTCACCTTAAATGATGACAATGGGTTAGGGGTAAGAGAAAATGTTGATCCAGTTCTCATGGTGTCTGATGAACGAGAATGACTGAGAAGAATATCCGTATCCAGGAGACTGGTGAATGCCAGGAATTACCAGAGGTGAAGGGTAGCACAGGCAGACAGTGCTTAGAAGGAAAAGTGATTTGCAGCTGACAATGATGTACGTGGAGCCTGGAAGAAGGAACAGTTGCCCCTATAGAGGACTGCAGGGGAAGCTTGTCCCTAAAGAGCATCACCAAGACCACAGCATCCATTACAGCAGGATGAGAACTTTGGAGATATAAGGGAGATTTAAGGAGGTTTGTTTATCAAGGAACAGGGCTTCCATCTAGCAATTTGGAAGGGAGAGGAACACACAGCATGGGAATGGGAGAACTTGGAGGTTGGATCACTAGAGGTCAGAGGTAGAAGCGTTGTAGGAATAGTGGCATCAGCTTGTGCCCAGGGTACCCATGAACTAAGAAGAGAGTGCTTGAGAGCCAGTCAGTAACAGTAAAATTCATTGCTTCAATAGATTCCCAATAAATGTTGGAAACACGAGCTCAGGCTCCATCATTTCCAGAGGATTCAGCCTGTGGAGCCCAGTGCCCCCTGGGGCCTCCTCCTGTGGGGTCTTCCCTAGACCAACCAGGAGCTCTGCCCCCACGGTGGCCCGGTTTGTCCTGGGACCACCAGACTCCCGTGGTTGCCGCTTTGAAGGAGCTGCTGCTTCCCTACTGACAATCCAGGGCTCTACCAAGAAGCACGTTCCACATCAGATAAGGGAGAAATGAATTTTTTTTCTTAAATTAGGATTTGACAGAGTAATTGTTAAATTGGTATTTTACTTTAAAACCCTTTCTTTGAGCTTATAAATGGACACTAGAGAGAAACTTTCCCAACAGAGATTTTTGTAAGAGGTATCATACAGAACTGTATTTAAACACATTGAATGAGCATACATTATCATCAGTAAAATGGGGAGGGGGAAGGCCAATTGTTTTATTTCTAAAATGCTTCAGTGATGTTCACACGATGAGACCTCGTGGCCTGATCAGCTCCAATGGGTGATGCTCATACTGCAACTTTGTATCTCTTAAAATAGAGCTTCTCAGGTCTCATGAGGGAAAGAACAGTGGCTGCGATGTGTATTCCAAGACCCAAGGGTCGAGATTTCTTTAAGAACATGTTTTTAAATTTACTGCTGTTTTGCAAGAAAGTACAAATAATCTAAGATCGTAGGCCCTAATTTATTGAATTCCTGGTTCTTCAACTAGAGTCTAGTACTGACAGTCTTGGAAAAGTGTATGATAAACCGAGCTAAAGCCAATTTTCAAGTGGTCAAATTGGAACTCACCACAAGAAAGTCATTAGACTAATTCCTGGGGGAAAAAAGTAGTCAAGACTAATAAGGCAGACAGAACAACCCACCTGCTGATGGCGATGGCTGGAGGAGCAAGGCCCTTCCACTCTTCTATTACATTCCACCCAAGAAAGCATCCCGGGATAGCAGAAGGGGGTCTGGGTCTAGTGACTTCATTTGTCTAACTCTGTGATTTATCCTCCCTGGGTTCTTCCATCTTGAGATAAACCCATCTTCTGTCCCTCCCTCTGTTCCACTTGTTCACATTCTGGGCTCATACCTGTTGCTCCCTGCAGAGGACAGTGGGTGGATGGATGGATGAGAGAAGAAAGAAAAGAAGAAATTCATCTCTGAAGTCCTCTCGCCTCAGGCTCAACATCAGTCTATAGCATCCAAGGGAACATGCTGGGTGAGCCCTGAGAGGCTGAGTCCCCCCACCCCCACCCCTGTGAACCCCAGCCAAGTCCCTGATGGACTCAGATTGGAAAGACCAGCACTCCTCAGCCCAGAAAGTTTCAGACCAAGAAGAAAGGTGGCTCAGGGATAAAGAACACGCTGGCCAATGCAGGAGACATGGGTTTGATCCCTGGGTTGGGAAGATCCCCCGGAGAAGGAAATGGCAACCCACTCTAGTATTCTTGCTGGGAAATTCCATGGACAGAGGAGCCTGGTGGGCTACAGTGCATGGGGTCGCAGAGAGTTGATACGACTTGCATGAGTGAGCATGCAAGAAGAAAGAAGCTCCTCTACTTTCCACATCTACAGTGTGGATGCAAAGAGCACAGATTTGTTTGCCAGATTTCAGAGTCTAGAGCAGAATCACATATTATAGCCACCTTGCAGGTCTCACCTTTTCTGTCCTCCCCCCTTATGACCCTTAAGAGAAAACTTATAAATATTAGACGTAAGGCCACCAAAGGTGCTGAGTGCAGAATAAAGTCCCAGGGCCCATGATTCTGCTTGGCGGTCCCAGTGGCCACTACAAAGACATTTAATGAAGACTCAAATGCCTCCTCAGGTGGCTGATGCAAAGTGGACCACGAGTCAAGTTTGAAGGCTAGGGAGTGAAGAGGTCCCAGAATCTCTCTCTTCTTCCTGCCCTATCTGTTCACCTCCCATTCATCCAATCTGCCTCTCCCCCCTCTAATCCTTGACTCAGAGAGCAAACACCTCTGGTCTGACGCTGTGGGGATCTCTGATACCTTCAGCCCCCACCCTCCCTGACACCTCCCCACCTCCCTTCTCCGTCAGCCAGAACTTGCAGTGATGGCACTTGGAATTCCACCTTCCCTGGCACGTTGGATGAGGAGATGACTGGAAACCTGACGGTCTATCACTACCAGGGAGTGACAATATATATATAAAAAAAAAGGATTCCGGTTATGAGTATAAGTTTAAAAATGTAACTAAAAGCCTTCATCAAAGTTTAAAGAGCTTCTTGCGCTTTTAGCATTTGCTTATTCTGATTTATTGACAATGACACACCTAGGAACCGTCGTCTCAGCTGAGGCAGTGAAGTAATGGACTTTAGGGGGAGAGGGAAGAAGAGAGAGAGGGGGGAAAAAGGGGGAAAAAAAAAAGAGAAGGTGCAGCTCATAGAAGAGAGACCGCTGATTACAGCCCACTAATTTGTTATGCACTCCGGCAAATCAGCAGTGATTCATATGACAAATAAGGAGAAAAAATTAACAGCTGTCACGTTGTGATGTGTTAATTTCCTGACAGTCTCTGCACTGAAGCCAATTACTGATTTAAGGGCAGGGAGAGAGAGCCCTGTTCAAGCTTCTAATTAGGCTTCTTCAAGACTAAAAGGATAAAAGCAAAAATAAGAGCGAGAGAATGAGGCAGGTAGCTGGGCTCCACAAGGCTCACATGCTTTTAAAGCCCCAGTTAAATAGCTTTAAGCTTAAGTGTGTTTAAGATAAGAATTTAGAAACATTTATTCACTTTTATCCCTGACCTGGTGGTTTAGGCTTTTGTGGAGTAATTGGGAGTCGAGTGAGGCCCAGGGCTCTTGTTGGCCTCTTTCTGCACCAGTCCAGCCTCTCAGATGTAATCTACTAATAATACCTTTGTTTAGTCATGTCAACAACCATTCATCATCATGGTAGACAAAGGGCGGTGGGCGCTCTACCAGCATCTCTACTCGGGAATCGTGTAGGAGGCATGTGGTCTCTGGATGTGCCTCCGTTTCACTAAATGTTCCCATTGACACTGGCCCCAGAAGAGAGGCCCTGGGGTGGGGGGTTGTGGGGTCTGGATACTTATATATCAAGGAGACCTCCACACAGAACCAGGGAAGGGAGAATTCAGATGTTATTGGCTTGACTCTGGCTCCTACTGTCTGGTCTGGCTGTCTCATTTGGCGTCTCCGTTGGCTCAGCTATCCAGAAGACAAGATGTTCTCTAGGAACCTGAAGGGTCTCTCACAGGAAGAGCGAGGGGTTACAGGCTGGTGGGGGGCTTATCCTTGATCATTCTAGGGCCAGGGCTTCAGCAAAGCTACCCATAGTAGAAAGTCTTTGTCTCCACCATTATGATCCATGAGAAAAATGGAACTCTGCTCAATGTTATATTCCAGCCCGGATGGGAACAGGGCTAGGGGGAGAATGCATACATGTATATGTATGACTGAGTCCCATTGCTGTTTAACTGAAACTATCACAACATTGTCAGTCAGCTAAAAATGTTTTTCTTCAATGAAATCTAAAAATAAAGAAAAGGAAAAATGGGACTTCAGAGGACCATGGATCTCTGAGTATGACCAGCTACCCGGGTGACTCTCTTTTTATATTGCCTTCCAAGAAAAGCAATTCCTTTCGCATCTGTGCCCCTCACTTATTTTTGGTGCATATGCATGCATGCTAGGTCACTTCGGTGGTTTCTGACTCTTTGTGACCCTATGGACCGAGCCCATCAGGCTCCTCTGTCCATAGGATTCTCCAGGCAAGAATACTGGAGTGGTCTGCCATGCCCTCCTCCATGGCATCTTCCTGACCCAGGGATTGAACCTGCATCTCTTATGTCTCCTGCATTGGCAGGTGGGTTCTTTACCACTAGTTCCAGGGAAGCCCAGGGAAGCCCACTCATTCCTGGGGCTTGCTTAAAGATTCAGTAAAATTTAGGTTTGGGTACTCAGTGGAGGGGGCTTCCCTGGTGGCTCAGATGGTGAAGAATCTGCCTGCAATGCAGGAGACCTGGGTTTGATCCCTGGGTTAGGAAGTAAGAGAAGATACACTTACCCTCTTACAAAGGAGTGAGAAAAGATAGATTTCCAAAGAAACTCAGGGAACAAGCCCTGGAAAAGGAGGAATGGGTGCCAGAGAGACAAGCCACAAATGTTCCCCAGGCTGGACAAGTGGCCACAGAGCGAAGCAAGACTTTTCAGAAATCTTCTAGATCAACATTGATTGTTTCTGAATTTCCTTGAGTTCCCTAATATTTGAATTTATTTAAGGTGATGTTAACTGAATTTTTAGAGGGATGCAGGCAGGGCCCATGGCAGAGCAGGGGTGGGGGCAGGAGCCCATTAGCAGGGACTCTTATTTTCTCAACACTGACTCTGGGATCCAGATATAGAGTGGGGCCTCCTTTATGACAAAGCTTTCTTTCCACTGAGATTTATCACATGTCTGGGAGTAAAACAGGCCCCTACCCGGGAGGGGCAGCCATGGACCCTGGTGATACAGACCTGCTCGGGGACCTGTGTAGCCCCAGCTGAGGTCACGCCAGCTCTGCACCCCAGAGAATTGCTGCCTCCTGCTGCCCGAGCGTCTGGGTCCAGGGTAAACGCATCATTACTACAATTAAAGAATCACTCATGCGTTGACCAGTGAGGGGAAAACAGGTCCCTAGAGCCCCAGCCTCCTCCCGAATGGCTTCCTCTTTTCAGGCAGGTGCTCTGATTAAAAGGCTTCAATGGTTTATTTCATTAGGAGTCACTGTAGGTATTGCCTGAGACAACAAGAATCCTTCGACATTGATTTTGTTGGTGACTGCAACCCTAAACTTGAAGGGATGGCTAAAAGGTAATTCACTCTCTAAGCTGTGCTCAATCCTGGTCCATTATCAATTGAGTTGAAATATGTCAGCAGAGTGAGAGACTGAGTGTATTATCTTTTTTAGGAGGGTTCGCTGAGTGAAGAACACACATGCATTTACCTACCTGAGTGCTGTCCAACGGACTTATGATTTATTGATTCATGGAGCATCCTTCATCTACATCAAGATGTTCTCCAAGAGAGTGTCACACCCCAGGTGAGGACTGAGCTCGGGAGAAGAGGGCACCTCCAGGGTGAGGGGTCTCGTCTCCTGTGTGGGAGATAGGGCCAGCAGGACAGGACTTGTTGTATGAGAAGGAGACCTTGAACTTGGCTGAGCTCCCCCAGGGTGCTGCAAGGAGCAGCCAACCGGCTACAGTCAGAGTGGGCCTCAAGATAGCTCCACCTGGGGACTGGGACAGGGGAAACAGACCTGGGCTTGAAACAGAAAAGTCAGGAGACACCTAGGAGGATGGCAAAGACACTTGACCAAAAAATACTGTGGAAATGCTGGCTTTGAGAAAAACCATAATGCCTTATCAGGCTGCAAATCTGGCACTAGGATTGTTAAGAATGAAGAAGGGGATACGATATGAGATTCCAGGACTTGTGATTTGGCCCTTGAATAATCCAGAAATTTGCTCAGGGCTCCATCCTGCTGTCTGTCGGGGGACACACTGCCTGTTTGTTGTGGTTCCAAAATTCTCCCCATGTCTTCTGGGACTTTGAAGGATACCTTCCGTTTCCTGGACCCCTGCCTTCCTGCCACCCTCCATCCCCATCTCTGCTTCTATACGTGTTCTTCCATCTACCTTTGTCAATCCTTCTCCTCCCTTCCTTACTCCTTCATCTTTCTTGTGTCATGACCGGTCCTGATCTTTACACTTCTGGTGGACTTTTAATTAGCACTCAAAGTCTGTAGGTGGCTCAGTGGTAAGGAATCTGCCTGCCAATGCAGGAGATGCAGGTTCGACCCTTGGGTAGGGAAGACCCCCTGGAGAAGGAAATGGCAACCCACTCCAGTATTCTTGCCTGGGAAACCCCATGGCCAGAGGAATCTGATGGGCTACAGTCCATGGGGTCGCAAAGAGTCAAACATGACTTAGCGACTAAGCAACAGCAACAAAGGCTGTAGGGTATTTGAGGAATGGCAGTGAGGAAAGACTCCAAAGGAAACAGACAAAGGAAACCTAAGCTAAAGTGTATTCAAATGGGCAAGGCAGATGTCACATTTATAGTCTGCTTACCCCAAAGCCTGGCCCCTTTGCTTGGCCTCATCTTTTCCATTCACACCTACTCCTGACCACTGGCCAATGAGAAGATGCTTCCATCATGATGGCCTTGGTGGCAATTTAGGGACCCAGTGTCTCCCATGCATGAAGCCTGCTTTCTTCTCATCTGACTTCCTCTTTTGCATTGAAAAACTTCACAGGTACTTTTTCTTTTATCTCCCCTCCATGGGTACCTATAAATGTTTTCAAGCACTTTGATTTGGCGGTTGCATTTAGGAGGCATAACTTTCTGATGTTCTCTTGGCCTTATCAGCTTCCTTTCTCCCTGCACCGCCAAGCAGAGTGTTATCAGCAGAGCTCTGGGAAGCAGCCTCAGATGAAAGGTGCTATGTTGCCACAAAGCTTTCAGATGATGGAGTGGCCGGTGCTGAAAGACACATCGAGATAGCAGGAATCCTGCGAATGTTCTCTGTAAGATTAAACCTCAAGAACAGGTCAAACCAGGGACCCACAAGCAAACATGCAGGGAGAGGAGAAATAGACACGCGTGATGTCCTTAGTGATGACAGAGTCAGAGAGCTGTACCTTTGGACCCCGGGAAGGATCTTCTCAGTTTAGAGATGAGTAAACTGAGCTTCCTGGATTTCGGCCAGGCTCTGCACCTGTCTGGGTTCCTGGAGGGATGTTGTCAGAGGCTTGCAGGTGACCTGAAGGCTTTAACTCTTCTCAAGAAGTGCACCCTAGGTGGGCAGATGGGGAGATGCTGGCAGAGCAGGAGCGTCTGAGTGGGTGTTCCAGCCATCCATCACTCTCCCAGCCCTCTCGAATGCAGGGAAGACCAGGTCCTGTCCCAGCAGTGAGACAGCGCTCCACTCTCTCGAGCTCCACTTGGGCCCATTTCAGATTCTGGTGACACTCGGCTGGAGTTCAGGAAGAGTTCAGGAAGGAGGGCAGGAACAGAGTGGGCAGGTGCCATGTCTGGTAGCATTCATTTCTATTTGTTTCAACTGGGGCTGGGTGAATGACAAGAGGGGACACTCCAAGCCTCTCAGGAGAGCTCTTTCTGACCTGGTGCACAGAGCCCTGTGTGGGCCCTACAGAGAGGGCCAGCAGAGAATCTGGGAAATCCACAAAATTGTATATAAAATGTCATCTGTGTAAGAAATGCACACCCCATAGATTTCATCCAAATCTAAAGGGGAACGGTGAGACCTGAGAGTTATTAATAGCTGTCTCCCCACACTGCTCCTGAATCCTGCTCTGAAGTTAGACAGACCTGGTTGGAACCCTGGCCTTGCAGTTACAGTCCATAAGACAATGGACAAGTTCTTTATCCTCTGTGGACCACGGGGTCGTGAAAACTGCAAGAGGGATCCTAACACCACTACCTCAAAGAACAGCTTTGGGATCAAGCAATGCATTGCCTGTGGGACCCTTAGCCATGTTCCAGGTGCCTAGTGGTCCTCAATCCATGTGAGAGAGTGCCAGTGGTGGGAGGAGGGAGGAGGCAGGGCTCCAGCCTGAACTTGACCTCAACTTGAAAACTCCTTCTCTCAGGACCATTTTCTTCTCTGTGAAATAGGTACAGTGGCCCAGCCTGCCTGACTTACATGGCTCCTATGAAGAGACAGTCCAGAAATGGGCTTTGGTGAACATAAGGCCAGCATGGTGACACAATGGCCTTCGCCCACAGCCAGGGCTCACTGGGGTTGGGGGGAGCGTTCCTGGGTCCCAGCTCCAAGCATGGGGGGCAGGAATGGCCTTCTCAAATGCCAGCTCTGCCCTGATCTCCAGGTGGCTTTCCCCAGCTCCCACATCACCAGACCTTCACCTTTGATAAAAGCCCAAGGGTAGCTGGGGGAGGGGAGATTGCATTTTAATTTAATAGGGAAAATAATTCACGTACTTATAATGAAATGCGACAAGCAGAACATAACAAGTAAATACACTACACACTATGTTGCAAGCCTCTAAGGTAACAGAAAATAACTAGTTTTAGTTGCTTTTTTATCTATTATGAAGAATGTCAAGCATTTGACAACAGAGTATTTAATAAAAAATGCTATAATTTGTGTTTAAGCGATAGCAATAGATATTACATTTATTTTATTTCTATCCAAGGAGACAGGTTTGGGATTTCTTAAAGGAATTAGGAAATACAAAGTGAGAGGTTTAATGGGCCTGGGAGGAGCAGGCCGAGGGCTGGGGCTTCCTGAGGCTTGCGCGTGCAGACCTTACCTGCTTGGAGCACACGGTGTGCCCAGCCTGTGCCAGCCTCAATGGGGAACTGAAGGAAATATGAGCACCTTCCAAGGAAAATACCAGGTGCTGGCTGGGGGCTGAGCTGGGCACCTTCTCACATTGGCCCTGCAGGCCCCCAAAGGCCTCAGTCACCTAGAGAGAGAGACTCAGGATGTGTCAGAGAACAGAAGAAACTCTAGAACAAGCCTCATTAATGAGCCCCAGAAGAGATACACATGGCTGCCAGAGCTTCACCCTTGGTGAGAAATCAGCAACAATGTACATGCCAATCCAAAGAGGAGCAGGAAGACAAGATGGTACATGCCTCATGGAATGGCTAAGTGGATTCCCAAGTGTGGGCGCTCGGACCTCAAAAATGCCACGATGATGGGAAAAAAACAAAGATTTATGTAGACTTAGATTTTTGCACATAACCACACAGTAAGTAAAATTTAAGAATGTGTGTACATGCATATGTGTGCACATGTGTATGTACATGTGTGTGCACAATTGTGCTCTGTGTTCAGTGTGTGAGCATGTGTACATGCACATATACATAGATCAGAAGGATGTAAAGTAAAGACACTACGTCAGGAGAGAGAGAAAGAGAATGGAATGAGATCAGGGGTGGTAGCAGTTCAGTTCAGTTCAGTCGCTCAATTGTGTCCGACTCTTTGTGACCCCATGAATCATAGCACACCAGGCCTCCCTGTCCATCACAAACTCCTGGAGTTTACTCAAACTCATGCCCATTGAGTCGGTGATGCCATCCAGCCATCATAACCTCTGTCGTCCCCTTTTCCTCCTGCCCCCAATCCCTCCCAGCATCAGGGTCTTTTCCAATGAGTCAACACTTCACATGAGGTGGCCTAAGTATTGGAGTTTCAGCTTCAGCATCAGTCCTTCCAATGAATACCCAGGACTTACCTCCTTCAGGATGGACTGGTTGGATCTCCTTGCAGTCCAAGGGACTCTCAAGAGTCTTCTCCAACACCACAGTTCAAAAGCATCAATTTTTTGGCACTCAGCTTTCTTCACAGTCCAACTCTCACATCCATACATGACCACTGGAAAAACCATAGCCTTGACTAGACGGACCTTTGCTAGCAAAGTAATGTCTCTGCTTTTTAATATGCTATCTAGTTTGGTCATAACTTTCCTTCCAAGGAGTAAGCATCTGAAAAGTACCACACAGGCCTCTCCCCCTAGGACTGGGCTCAGGATTGTTGCTATTTTTTAGTATCTGCAACAAATACGGCAAATGTTAATATCTGTTGAATCTGGATTCTGTGGAATTAGGCCTTTGGCTATTCTCTGTATCTTTTTATGTTTCCCAAAAAGAATAAAAAATGAAGGGCAAGCAAGGCATGAACTCAGGTAACAGTGTAATCAGGAGACCTCATGGATCAGGGGAAGGTGTGAGTTGGTGACACAGCCAGGCCAGGGCCCTGGTTGGCCTTGACTGCATTCCATGTCAATAGGAAGGGTGCATTCAAATATCCCCCTGGACCCCTCTGTCTCTGACATGTTCCCTGTGTCAATCAACTGAGAAGTCCTGCTGAGCTTAGGAAAAAGTTGTCACTCAGTCGTGTCCGACTCTTTGCGACCCCATGTACTGTAGCCCACCAGGCTCCTCCGTCCATGGGATTCTCCAGGCAAGAATACTGGAGTGGGTTGCCATTTCCTTCTCCAGGGGGTCTTCCTGACCAAGGGATTGAACCCAGGTTTCCCGAATTGCAGGCAGACACTTTGACCTCTGAGCCACCAGGGCAACCCTATAAGAATACTGGAGTGGGTTACCATTTCCTCCTTCAGGGGATTTTCCTGACCCAGAAATTGAACCCATGTCTCCTGTGGCTCCTGTATTGCCAGCAGATTCTTTACCACTAATGCCACCTGGGAAGCTTAGGAAAGAGGAGGCCAAAGAGGGTTGACCAAAGGGCTAGTGAACCAGCTTGAGCTGGGCTTGACGGCCAAGAAGGTGTTGGGCAGAGAAGAGGATGGTGGGCATGTGTGACAGTGATGAGTGTATCCCTGGGAGGAAGAGGGAGTAGCAGGACTAGGCCCTGGGAAGAGACCAGCATGGTCAGTGGCCAACTGGGAAGATCAGAGGAGGGTCATCAGATCATTGGGCAGCAGGATGAGACATCACTTGGGTCACTGTCTCCAGGGAGCCTACTGGCCTCTGAGAGCTCCTGTTCCTCTGAGCCGAAGCTGCTGCCTGTCTCTATTCAAAACCACCAGGATGGGATGGCACCCTCTGACCAGATTTCAAGAGGTTTCTCCCAGATCGGCTCATCAATAAAGAATCTATCTGCAATGAAGGAGATGGGAGTTTGATTCCTGGGTCGGGAAGATTCCCTGGAGTAGGAAATCGCAACCTGCTCCAGTATTCCTGCCTGGGAAATCTCGTGGACAGAGGAACCTGGTGAGCTGCAGTCCATGGGGTCACAAAAGAGTTGGACACGACATAGGAGCTAAACCACCACCACCACCATCTCTCAGGTTTCAAGAAGAAATTGCAATCCCTTCTTTATATGAAACTCCTTAATTTTCAGATATTTGCTCAACTTATTTTTGTTAATTGTGCTTGGAATATAGTGCAGAGTTCTGGAGGTTGCATTGGGCCTCTGGAGATGGTCAAGGAGACTTGAATTCGGAAAACCTTTCATCTGTGGTCTTGAGCATGACAAGCCCCAAGAGAACCCCTAGGAAAGCCCCATCCTTCTTGCCTTGAACAACCAGCTAGTCTGGCAACTGAGCCATTTCTCAGCCACTGGAGCTCCGGCAAGTCTTCAGACTCTCCAAGTTGAGTCTCAGTTTCCTTAGGAGTTGAATGAATGTACCTCGCCCCCACTTCTAGGCAAATGGGAAGATTAAACAACATGCCACAAGCATGGGAAAGCATTCATGAAGCTGCGAAGTACTGTGCACATACAAAACATACTGCTACCTTCCACGTCAGGCTTTGTGAGTATTTATAAGCAAAAGGTCATTGTCAAATCCATTCAGCATCCTCATCTTTTAACTCCAAACAGATAAATGTCTGTAAGAATTCCTCTCACGTGGCTCAATGCAGGACTCTTTGGAGAGGCTGTCTGTGTGTGTGCTCAGACATGGCCCTCATGCCGACAGAAGCCACACCTCCTGTCTTGCTCCGGGGCCGTCACCAGGCAGCTGCACTCGAGGAAGGAGCTGGCCACCCTGCTCTCCCTCCCAGGCCTCATTTCCAGTGGCCCTGCTCCACCGACAGCTGCCCTGCCCACCACTGCTCCAACCTGGCTGACCCTGCACAGCAGAAGGAGACTGCAAGGGTGAGGGGCCTGGAAATGATGCTATGAGAGAGATGCATGGAGGACTTCTGGGGAGAAAATAGCCACTGTCCTCAGCTGTCTGAAGAGCATGCGGTAAGGTGGGGGGACAACACTCGGAGTGGTCCATATCAGGGTTTTGCAATGTGAAATGGGCAGCTTTGCATGTGGGGAGGCTTCTGCTCATGGGAGGTGTTCATGCCAACGCCAGTGGCTCTTGGAGAAGCATGCGTTTCCATCAGGGGTAAGATCTTACTCCATGCCTTGTGTAAAGGCTTCTCCCAGACCAGGCATCTTGGATGCTCCAACAACCAGGCATCACAGGCAGCCCTGTGTATCAAAAGCTGGGGCCTCCTCTGAAACCCAGACAAGCATCAGTGTCCCCCATGGGCTGGGGGCCTCTGCAGCTGCAGCCCCAGAATAGGACAGACAGAAATGCGGGCAAGGCCAGTCCTACAGCCCCCACCCCATCGTCTGCCCAGGTAGGGCCCTTGGCACAGCCTGAGCGATTAATAACGTTGGCACCTGGATGAGAGGCCCTGGTGTGTTCCCCCTGGTCTCCATTTGCCTTCCCAGTGTCTGTGAATAAATTAATCCCCTAATACATAATTAACTCGAAGTTGAAAGGTGAAGTCAAACTTAACCAATTTACTGTTCTGGAGCTGGTTTAGTTCGGATCATGTGATTTTAATTCTTTCCGTATGACCAGGTGATGGGGAAGGCGGAAGGGGGAGAGGAAAATGCACAGATTAATTTCATTCCTTAACCTCCCTAATGCGCCTGCTTGCTCGCATCGTGTTGCAGACAGCAGATCATCACATGATTTATGGGACTGACCGCTGCCTGCATCTCTCAGGCTAATGACACACACACTAGAGTCATTGATTTGTATGAGTAGCCCCCACTCTTCATTTATCACAATTTAATGTAAGAGTTTGCAATGCAGAGAAAAAAATCCACATGGGAAACATGGGCCCATAGGCCCAGCCGCCAACCAGTTATGAATCATTTGCTACCTTTTAATATATGGACTATTCTATTCTGGAAAATGCCCCCGTAAGGTCATATTCTTCTCCCGAACATCCCTACAATTAAAGTCCCCAAGAATCGGTTTTAAGATACGTGACCCACTGGCACCTTTGTTAGCTCACGCTCTCCTATAATGCATGGTATCGATTGTTCCTGAACTCTCCGGAACCCTCCATAAGCCATAACCCGTGAAAGTTTCCGAGGGCAGCGCTATACAACCTGAGTGTGGGGTGCCTGGAGCTCCTGTCATGGGCCAGTCGGGGGGCATGGCCCCTTCCTGCAAAAACTCTGTGGGCAAGTTCAAAGGGTCTTGTGCCCCGCCAGGGCCAAGCCAACACACCAAAATTAACAGTATTTCAAAGGAGAGCATTTAATTTCTGATTATGAAAAGTGGCCTTGAGTTAATAATTTGGAAGGTTTGGAAAAGAAGAAAAGATCTGAAGAACAATGAGATTGAGTAATTTCTGCATTTCTCAAGCTAGAGAGCCCACCTGGGAAAATTTTCAGGGCACACAGAGCCTCAGGACAGCTCTGCGTATCTTCCTGGAGAGATTGATCGAGCCCGTGTTTCAGGAAGGAAAACAAAATTTACTTAAAACACAGAGAGACATACTATATAGTAAGATGGAAAATGCACGATTTTTTAAAAGATAAAATATAAACCTTTGAATAGATGTGCTGATGCAAGAAAGTTGACCTCGGCTCAAAGTTGCTAGATTGTGAAGGGGAAGTGAGTGTTTCTGGGAGAAAGTTGAGGAAGCGTGGTTGGTGTGAACCACAGTCACAGACTCAGACAACTCTCGGTTAAGCAGGCCAGGCAGGAGTTGAAGGAGGGGGGTACCTGGGAGGTCTGGGGAACACCACTGCTCAGCTACCTTGGGAGAACAACAGGTCCAGTGTGACCCCACCTCCTAACTTAAAAAAAAAAACACTATAGTTACTTTACAATGTGTTATTTTCTGCTGTATGGCAAAGTAAATAAGCCATAAATACACATATATCCCCTCTTTTTGGCTATTGTAAATAGTACTGCAATGAACATCAGAGTGTATATATCTTTTTGAATTGTGGTTTTATCTTGATATTGGCTTCCCTGGTGGCTCAGATGGTAAAGAATCTGCCTGCCATGTGGGAGACCCAGGCTTGATCCCTGGGTTAGGAAGATCCCCCAGAGAAGGGAATGGTTATCCACTTCAGTATTCTTGCTTCGAGAATTCCATGAACAGAGGAGCCTGGTGGGCTACAGTTCATGGGGGCACAAAGAATTGGACACGACTGAGTGACTCAGCACAGCATGATGACTTTTTAACATAAGCATAGGAGTCTGTTGTTAAAAAAAAAAAAAAAAAAAGGGGACAATTCTATATTGCTAAATGTCAGAATAATGGAAAGAACATGGCCCAAGCAGAATGCTAGAGCCAGGCCCTAGCTGTGGCCTGTGGTGCAACTGCCCACCACGTGCACCTAAATTACATGCTCCCCCTCAACCTGGTCCCCCTGACTTGGAAAGGAGCTTGTTGTAAACTGTGGAGAACTTTGGAAAGTACTCTACAGTATTCTGGTAAGCCCTGGTGTCTCAGTAGTAAAGGATCAACCTGCCAATGAACCAGTGCAAGAGACTTGGGTTCAATCCCTGGGTTGGGAAGATCTTCTGGAGAAGGGAATGGCAACACACTCCAGTATTCTTGCCTGGGAATCCCAAGGACAGAGGTGCCTGGTGGGCTACAGTCCATGGAGTTGCAAAGATTTGGACCCAACTTAGCAACCAAGCAACAGTATCCTTGAGCAGCAGTAAAAAGAGTGGACCTTTGGTGGATTTCAGCGTGGATGGGAGGTCAGTTTCAATTCCAAGGCCAATAACCTCCAAATTAGAAGTTTTGGGTTTGGAATAAGGAAGAAATATTTATCTATTCACCATGTATTTTTTTTTTAATCTCTCAAAGGCACACTAGGGTTTTTATCAATCCTTGAATGAATTATTGTTTAAAACAATCAGTCTGAAAATGTCATCTTAGGTCACTTAGTATTTTCCTGCCAAGTTGATTTTGTCATGAGGTCCACCTATAATACCTTATTGTTTTTCCAGAAGCATCCTAGCCCCAGGTCTTAGAGAAAGAAGATAGAAAAAAATTAGGAAACAGTAAACTGACCTGTTTTCTTCCTGAAAAGTTCTAGCCCTCTCAGGGTTTGGCTATACATGCAGAAATCTAGACCATGAAATTGTGCCAAGCTCTGTGCTCTGTGATACGTTGAATGATTGGAGGAGCAAAGGGCTGAATTACGGCTCAAGAAGAAAGCCAGCAGCATCCTGATGGGAGTGATGGCAGGGAAGGGGAGGAGACACCTCTTCCTGTGGGGCTCTCTCTGGTGGGTGAGGGTGGGAATGGAGTATTAAGGAAGTAGCCCAGGGTGTGGACACCAGTATCACTGGCTCCAGGCTGCCCCTCTTTGATTCTAGTGCCTCATCTATTACAGGAACCTGCCCCGTCCTCCCCTGCACTACTTGATCCTGAGGCTGTTGGTTGGTGAGTGAGCCCACTGGTTTGTTTTCTTATTGATTCATTAATTCATTCAACAGCTACATACAGGCATCTCCTAGGAGCCAACTTCTGCTGTAGCACTTGGGAGTCTGGAATGGGCAAGGTCCTTGTTCTCATGGAACTTTTATTCTGGAGAGGGGGCAGGGGACAGAGTGTTAAGAATAAAATGCATTAAATAATTTCAGATGGAAGGAGAGTAGCATTATTAAAGTAGGTGGTCAGGGAAGTTCTCTAAAGATGGGACTATGAGCTGAGACTTAGATGACAAGAGAAGCATGAAGACCTGATGGAGGGCAACCCCAGGAGGACAAATAGCAAGTGCAAAAGTCCTGGGGCAGGAATGAGTCTGGTACACTTGGAGAACAGTGATCACTCGATTGCATCTAGAGATGAGCCTCACCCCTCTGAAGGAAAACTCCAGGTTCCTTCAATCCCCTCCCCACTCAGGACAGAGAAGGGCAGCAAGCCAGGGAACTAGAGGGGTATCCACACACACAGCTACCTGCCCAGGCCTGCAGTGCAATGCATAGGAGTAAGGTCTCTCAGAAGATATACCTCCCGCAGGGCATCAGGGGAGGCTTTGTGGACATGAGGCTTAAGTTGGCTCACAAAGGGAGAGGAAGAGTTTGCTACGAGGAGTGGAGGATGGGAGCACCATCTAAAGACAGAAGGATGGACCATGAGCTGGATGTCCACGGAGGGTCTGCAGGTAGGAGAAGAGGTCAGGGTGATGCTAATGAAGCAGAGAAAGATGTGGGAGTACTCATGCCAGAGCAGCTGAACTCTGCATGGGAAGATCTAGGAGCCACCATCTGTAGTGGTTTTAGGGGCAGCCAGGCAGGGATCCCCATGAAGCACTCATCAGACAAGTCAGCTGGAAAAAGACCTCCTGGGGCTGGACCTTCCACACCGAGACAAGCCAGTCCTACGTCTCTAGCAGTACAGACAGCTGATTGGCACCCTGAACACATCAAGTGAGCGCCTGCTCAGCGCTCAAAGTATCTCACCCTTGCACACCCCATCACTGCCTTTGGGGCAAAGGCAGGCCAGTCTACAGCCACCTGGGTGACTCCTTGTATCTAAACCTATAACTACCAGTGCTTTTTCCTTCAGCTAGTGACTGTGTACCACTGTATTATTTAATCCTCATACCAATCCTGTAAGGTAGGCACAGAAGCATCCTTGGAATTGCTCATTGGTCAGCTCAAGATTTCACAACTAACAGGTGCTGGAGCCAGGGTTGTAGGATTCATGCCTTTGCAGGTGTACAAGGTGACATTAGGTGCCACAAAGATACCATGTTTTATCTTGGGTTTTCCTGAAGTCAGGGACTGGAAACAGGGCTTGTATGAAGGTGGTTTACCTAGGAAGTGATCCCAGGGAGCAGGGGTAGGGGACCAGGGGATGTAAACAATGAAAGAGTCAAACAAATCCAATCTGGAGGTGTGTTGAGGTGCTCCAGGCCTGCCAGATAGGCGGTGTGGCTGAGATGGGGATATTAGATCAACCTGCTCACAGTTGGAGTGAGGGCAGGCCAGAGGGGTAAGGCTAAGACCTGAACTAGCAGATGGCAACAAGTACCCACGAAGGAAACATAATTTCCTTCATGTCCTTCATTCAATTCTGGGACTCTCTGTCACCTAAGGCCTGCCTTGTGCTGGAGCTGGGGCAGGGAAGTGAACCTCACCATGATATATACTTACTGATTTGTTGTTGTTTAATCACTTCAGTCGTGCATGATTCTTTGCGACCCCATGGACTGTAGACCACCAGGCTCCTCTGTCCATGGGAGCTCCCAGACAAGAATACTGGAGTGGGTTGCCATTTCCTTCTCCAGGAGCTCTTCCTGACCCAGGGATCGAACCCATGTCTCCGACATTGGCAGGTGTATTCTTTACCACTTAGCCACCAGGGAAGCCCAAAATACTGCTTCACCTCAATGTCCTTTTTCACTATTATCTCCTATTTATGTCAAATGATGTATGTTTCCCATTTATGATAGTTGTAGAACATTTCTTTCAAAAACTTCTCGCTTCTGTAAAAGAGGTAAGTGGATATAATCAACATATTAGTGATCAGTGGAAGAGATGGCCAGGGATGTGGCGAATGTCATGAAGGACACCCAGAAATCCTAGAAGGCAGGCCCAGCAGCCCTGCATTGCGCTCACTAGTCCTGATCTGGTGCCCATGTTGGGGGACTCACCTAATCCCCGATCCCTGCGTGCCTGGGGTTCCTGCTCTGTAGTCAGACGGCAACCTCCTCCAGAGCAGAAGTGACTTTGATTACTAATGATGGTAACAACAGCCACAGCAACAACAACAGTCATGATGATAGAAGCGATTGTGTCTGATCGCAGCCCTTTAGTGTTTGTTAGCTGGTTTTGCTCGTGCCTCTTAATGGTGTTTGGATCGGGTCTCCTGTCTGCATCTCCCTAGGGGATCACTTTGGCCAGAGGGCCCCTGGGCATGCAGACCATGCACGGTGAACAGCTATGAATGGACTTATTGACTGATTGGTTAATTGATTATTAAATGATCACAAGAGGCGTGGGGAGAAGCAGATCTCTTGAGTAAGCCCTGAACTGGCAGATGGCACCAAGTTCCCATGCAGGAAACAATTCCCTTTATGTTCCTCATTCAGTCCTGCTCACTGCCTGGAAACCAGTGATGGCACAGTTACTCCTGCCTTCAGCTGATTGTTAAAAGTAGCAGTGATGTTTGTCTGCTGACTCTGGACTGTTAGCCCTGTGGATAGGGTCTCTCTCTGCCTGTCCACCTCCCCAGGTCCCGATACACAGCAGGGGCTCATGTACTTGGGCATGAGTATCACTGTCTTATTTTTTTTAAGCATAATTTTATGTATTGATTTTTTGGTCACCTTGGGTTTCTGTTGCTCTGCTTGGGCTTCCTCTAGTTGTGGCGAGCAGAAGTTTCTTTGCAGTGCGAGGTCTGCTCAGTGCGGTGGCTTCTCTTGTTGTGGAACGTGCATTCCAGGGAGCAGGGGCTTCAGTAGTTATGGGGCACAGGCTTAGTTGCTCTGTGGCCTGCAGAATCTTTCCGGACCAGGGATCCAACTCGTGTCCCCTGCATTGGCAGGTGAATTCTTACCCACTACTTCACCAGGGAAGTCCAGCATCACTGTTTTTAAAAGACAATGACTCCTTTCTGTAGGTCTTAGGGGGATCCTGAGTGCGGAAAGGGACTGGTTTGCAGGAACTCGTCTTTGATAGCTGGGGCCAGGGAGCCCGTGAGCTGTCGGGAGGTTAAGTGCAGCCATGAGCCGGGAGCTCTGGATGGTTTAAATCACTATGCAAACCTGGGGCCTTGGGTATGGGCCATGATTGTGCTATAGTGCCGTCAACTCACATCGAGGAAGTATATGCTCATCCAACTTCCACATATTCAATAAATGGTGGTGCAGAGGGGAGAGGGTAGGGAAAAACATTCACATCTCACCCTCCATCTGCTGCTGGCACCCCCTGCTAATATGCCATACCCCCTGTCTGGTTCCTGGAGGTTTGCCCACTCAGGCTGGCTCCCTTTCTGTCCACAAGCTCCTTCCAGCTTGGCACTCTGAATTTCCAGGTGTGCATAACCTTTCTCGTGGCCCTGCCCCTCCTGGACATCCTGAGTCAGCCCGGGGCCTGTCCGCTTGGACACAGCACCAGCCAGGATTCCTTCAGTCCTGGCCCAGGCCGTGGGGCTCAATCTCCTTCTCCCTGTCCCTGCTGTTGCTGGATCCCCAAAAGCCACTGGGCGGCCGGAAACAAGGCCCATTTCTCAGGGTCCCTGGGGGCCCCCACACTTTGGTGCCCTTTCCCAAGCCCCTCACTGCTCTGGCAGCACACCTTGCTCTTCATTCCCCCGTTCTCTCTCTAATGGTATTTTGAGTTGCCCCCACTCAGGCCTAGGTTTCTTGGACTCTAAGTCAAAAAAAGACTCCTTTGCCTATTTTTGACTGCTTCATTTCTGCCCTGGACCTGACTGACAAGAGAAAGATGAACCGAGGGATAAAAATCAAAGAGAAGGAGAGAAGGGAAGATATTAGGTAACAGTTCAGAATGTTATCCCACTATTCTCCCCAGCTAAAATATATTCTTGTTAAATTGCTCAAAACAAGCTTCTTTTTTGCGCCCATTTTTCAGATCAGGAAACTGAGGGTTAGTGGGGCTAAGTAACTTCCCCAGGGTCATGGTTAGTGAATAAGAAGCCATGATTCACAACTGGGTCTGCCTGACCATAGAACTTACTGTCTCACAGTGTACCAGCCCATTCTTCCAGATGAAATCTAACACCTTGGGGAAATGGGCAGCCAGCAGTGCCAGGTGGTAGGTAAGTCAGGTAAGCCCATGGCCTCTGTTCTCCAGCAGGCATCCTTCTTGGTGTCTATAGACAGAAGCACCTAAGTACAACATCTAGGGTTTGCAGAAGCACGTTTCCAAGTAACTTGGTCCTAGTAATTCAGGAAGTTCACATTAGTAGAATTGAATTTTAATTTAATTTCTTTCTTGGGGAAAAAAAAATCAGCTATGCCTCTGGGCTCCCTCTGTTTGGCTCTAAGATTCATTTTGGCATCTGCTGTTGTCTCCTGGTGTCACAGAGAGTCAGATCATGAAGACCAAGCAGCAGTGTGTGCTCAGAGCTAGGAAACTGCTTACTTGCAGCTCTGAGAGTCTTTTTGTGTTTGGCCCCAAGGGAGGCTCTGTCCTCCAGCTCCACTTGTGCAAGTTACGGTGGGCCTTGCACAGCATGCCTTATTTCATATATCCCTCACGTCACACCTGAAAGTCCCATGATAGGTAGACAATGCTACTGAGGAACAGATAGGTAAAATGATTTATCTAAGGTCTCATAGTGAGTAAACACTAGAGCCAGGATTTAATCATGGGCTGGCTGATTAGAGGCCCTTTTTTGACCCCGAAACTTCACACAAAATAATGAAATAATAATGAAAGTAATAGGAGCCTAAAATATAATAATAGTTTAAAAGGAAAGGAAGATGTGGAAGTGTTCTGTTGTAAGATTCTTATAAGATCTGTGAAGGCACATGAAATTACTTACAAAGTAACTGTTAAGTTAAAGATGTATGTTGTAAGTCACAGACTAATCACAAAAAATAAGACAAAGAGTTCTTAGAGATAAAAATGGGGACAGAAAGATAAAACAGTATCAGAAGAAGATAGGGAAGGAGGAAAAAATAATAAAGATAAATGAGACAAATAAAAAACAAATAGCAAGATGACAAACTTTAACTTAAGCATATTGATAAGTACAATAAATGCAAATGGTCTAAGCATTGTAATTAAATTTATTTAAATTGAATTAAACTAAAAATCAAATAATTTTGGATATAAAAATGTATATTGTCTCAAAAAACATACACTAAATGTAGGGAACAGAAAGGGCAAAAGTAAAAGGATGCCAAACTGTCCTTCAAAAGATGATTGGATAGAAAACACTGTGGTATGGCTATTCAATGGAATAACTCTATTAAGCAGTAAGAAGGAATAAGCTGTTGATTTATACAACACAGATACATCTTAAATGCACTTTGCTAAATAAAAGAAGCCAGGTCCAAAGGTTATATATTCCATAATTTATTCTCATAAAATTATAGAAAAGACAGAACTTTGAGGGCAGAAGACAGATCAGTGGGTGTCAGGGGTTGGAGAATGGGGAGAGGTTGACTACAAAGGATACACAGGAAAATTTTAGAGTGGATGTATTTTGTGTTGTAGCAGATAACGGAAGCTAGGTTTCTCACTGTCAGAGAAAGAAGTTACAAATGAGCAGGAGGGTAGGTGGGAAGAAGGGACAAATGTTCTGAATCTTGAATTTTAAAATTATATATGTACATATATATATATATATATATATATATATATATATATACCAACATATTATATCAGTATATCCATAACCTCATAAATGCAGAAGACACCACCCTTATGGCAGAAAGTGAAGAGGAACTAAAGAGCCTCTTGATGAAAGTGAAAAAGCTGGCTTAAAACTCAACATTCAAAAAACTAAGATCATGGCATCTGGTCCCATCACTTCATGGCAAATAGATAGGGAAACAATGGAAACAGTGACAGACTTTATTTTCTTGGGCTCTAAAATCACTGCAGATGGTGACTATGGCCATGAAATTAAAAGACACTTGCTCCTTGGAAGAAAAGCTATGAGCAGCCTAGAGAGCATACTAAAAATCAGAGACATTACTTTGCGAACAATGGTCTGTCTAGTCAAAGCTACGGTTTTCCAGTAGTCATGTATGGATGTGAGAGCTGTACTATAAAGAAAGCTGAATGCCAAAGAATTGATGCTTTTGAACTGTGGTGTTGGAGAAGACTCTTGAGAGTCCCTTGGACTGCAAGGAGATCAAACCAGTCAATCCTAAAGGAAATCAGTCCTGAATATTCACTGGAAGGACTGATACTGAAGCTGAAGCTCCAATACTCTGGCCACCTGATGCAAAGAACTGACTCATTTGAAAAGACCCTGATGGTGGGAAAGATTGAAGGCAGGAGGAAAAGGGGACAATAGAGGATCAGATGGTTGGATGGCATCACCAACTCAATGGACAGGAGTTTGAGCAAGCTCCGGGAGTTGGTGATGGACAGGAAAGCCTGGCATCCTGCAGTCCATGGGGTCACAAAGAGTTGGACATGACTGGATGACTGAACTGAATTGTATGTATATATATATAAATATATATATACACACACACACACACACTGCATATATACACACACTGTGTGTATATATATATATATATATATATATCTCACATATATGTGTGTGTATGTGTGTGTATATATCTATATATACAATTATATGCAAACAATATATATATAGTTTATATACAGAAAATTGTGGCTATATATATGTATATATATATAAATTTTATGTATCTCTCTTTCTAGACACTTAGCCATGTTCAACTCTTTGTGACTCTATGGACTGTA
Organism: Muntiacus reevesi; assembly: GCF_963930625.1. Taxonomy (NCBI): domain Eukaryota; kingdom Metazoa; phylum Chordata; class Mammalia; order Artiodactyla; family Cervidae; genus Muntiacus; species Muntiacus reevesi. The sequence goes on along the minus strand of NC_089250.1, from coordinate 254,231,208 downwards.
GCCTACCAGGCTCCTATGTCCATGGAATTCTTCAGGAAAGGATACTGGAGTGGGAAGCCATTCCTTTCTCCAGGGTATCCTCCTGACTCAGGGACTGAACTGGTGTTCCTGCATTGCAGGCAGATTCTTTACTATCTGAGTCACTAGAGGAAGCCCAACAATTGTATATTAACATATACATAGGCATGCTCAGTCGTGTCCCACTCTGTGACCCTATGTGCTGTAGCCTGCCAGTCTCCTCTGTCCATGGGATTCTTCAGGTAAGAACACTGGAGTGGGTTAACATTTCCTCCTCCTGAGGGTCTTCCTGACCCAGGGATCAAACCTGTGTCTTCTGTGTCTCTGGCATTGGCAGGCAGATCCTTTACCATTGAGCCAACTTGAGAAGCCCAATATGTACTTATATGTGTATGTAAACACACATTAAGTTTCAGATTTTGTTATGTCTCCTCTGGGAAGGAAGAACTGAGTGACTCACTCCCAATGAAAAAACTATGGAAAAGAGAGAATACAGTGGTGAAATCTGGTAGATGTCATCTTAACCAAGTGATCCAAGTCAACATCACCAGGAATCATGTGATATTAGGTTGCTGCAAAAGTAATTGCAGTTTTGCATTGTTGAATTTATCCATTTGATATTGGAATGCATTCTTAAATAAATGTGGTTAAGTTATACATCATTTTAATGCATATTTCTTGCTTTATTTTTTGATAATGACTTATTACTTGCTATTTACTTTATATTTATTTTACACTAGGGAAATGATGTTAGACAAAAAGCAAATTTTCTTTTTTGAGTTAAAAATGGCTCGTTAAGCAGTGGAGATAGCTCACAACATCAACAATACACTTGGCCCAGGAACTGCTAACCACCACTGTATGGTTCAAGACATTTTGCAAGGGAGATGAGCACCTTTGCAAAAGGAGTGCAGTGGCTGACCATCGAAAGTTGATAATAGCCAGTTGAGAGGATCATTGAAGCTGAAATTACAACTACATGGGAAGTTGCTGAAGAACTCAACGTTGACTGTTCTATGGTTGCTCAGAATTTGAAGCAAACTGGAAAGGTGAAAAAGCTAGATGAGTGGGTGCTTCATGAGCTGGCTGCAAGTCAAAGAAATCATCATTTTGAAGTATTCATCATTTTCTCTTATTCTACACAACAACAATGAACTATTTCTTGATCATATTGTGATGTGCAATGAAAAGTGGATTTTATATGATGACCAGCAATGACCAGCTCAGTGGCTGGACAGGGAAGAAACTCCAAAGCACTTCCCAAAGCCAAACTTGCACCAGAAAATGGTCATGGTCACTGTTTGGTGGTCTGCTGCCCCTCTGATCCACACAGCTTTCTGAATCCTGGTAAAACCGTTACATCTGAAAGGTATGGTCAGAAAATCAATGAGATGCACTGAAAACTGCAAAGCCTGCAGCCAACACTGGTCAACAGAAATGGCCCAGTTTTTCTCCAGGACAATGCCTGACTGCACAGTCGCACAACCAATGCTTCAAAAGTTGAATGAATTGGAGTACAAAGTTTTGCCTCATCTGTCATGATTCACCAGACCTCTCGCCAACCAACTACCACTTCTTCAAGCATCTCAACAACTTTTTGCAGGAAAAATGCTTCCACAATCAACACGAGGCACAAAATGCTTTCCAAGAGTTTGTCAACTCCTGAAACATGGATTTTTACAGTACAGAAATAAACAAACTTATTTCTCATTGACAAAAATGTGTTGATTATGATAGTTCCTATTTTGATTAATAAGGATGTGTTTGAGTCTAGTTATAATGATTTAAAATTCACAGTTCAAAATTTAAATTATGTTTGTGCTAACTTAATATCATTTACCCCCAGCATGATGTGATGAGAAAAGCAATCCATCTTCTATAATCCCAGTATAATCAAGAAAATGTATCAGACAAATCCAAACTGAGGTGCAGTCTATAAAATACCTGATCAGTATTCTTCAAAAGTATAAACAAAAAAGGACAGAGAATATCACAGAACAAAAGAAATGAAGGAGGCAAATGTGAACTCTTGGATTGGGTCCTGGAAGAGAAAAGTAGATTAATCGAAAATCTGGGAAAATTCCAAAGCAAGTCTATATTTTAGTTAATATATCAATGTTCGTTTCTTAATTTTGAAAAAAATGTACCATGGGTATGGGAGAGATGGGTGAAGGGTATACAAGGAATTTTAGTACTATCTTTTCAACTCTTTTGCAAATCTAAAATTATTTAAAAATAAATGCATTTTTTAGGTTAAAGGATGAAAAATGATATACTTAACCACTAACCAAAAGATTAGCGGGGTTAGTTACATTTCATATCAGGCAAACTAAATTTCAAAATAAGAAATATCACCAGGGCAAAAGAGGTACATTTTATAATGTGTGTGCACTTAATAAAATTTTAGAATACATTAAGACAAAACCTGAGAGAACACTAGAGAGAAATGAAAAAACAGACGATTATTTTTAGAGATTTCAACACCCATCTACCAATAATTGAAAGAACAGTCAGACCAAAAGCAAAATCAGTAAAATATAGAAGATTTGAACAATGTTATCAGGGTACTTTAGCCAACTTGCCCTGATTAGTGAAAGTGATCTGTGTGCATTTCCTCCCAATTCCATGTTCAAAGACACATTGGTAGCTTAAGTTTGGACACAATGGGAGGATATTTCTACAGAAGTCATCAAGAGCTGCAATTGTTGTTGTTGAATCCTGAAGACATATCTGACTCTTTTGCAACCTTAAAGACTGTAACCCACCAGGCTCTTCTGTTCATGAAATTTCCCAGGCAAGAATACTCAAGTGGTTTGCCATTTCCTTCTTCAAGAGGATCTTCCAAACCCAGGGATCAAACCTACATCTCCTGCTTACCACTGAGCCGTTGGGGAATGGGAGGATATTTCCACAAAAGTCATAAAGTGCTGCAAACCAAGGCCTTTTTCCTCCAGGGATCCAGTTAAACATTTCCCTCCATCAATCAATCAAAACTAAATTACATTTAGAGACACTTAGAATATCCAGCAACAGTAGAAAGCACATTTTTTCAAGTGCTTTTGAGATGGCCACCCAAGATAGTCCATATAGTGGGTCATAAAACAATTTTTGGTAAAATAATTAAAGTAGAAAGGAATATGTTTTCTGACTGTAGTGGAACTAAACCAGAAATCAGTAACATAAAGATATCTGGAAAATCCAAAAGCATTTGGAAATTAAACAACGTGCTTCTAAACAGCCCATGGGTAAAAGATGATATCACAAGATCAATAAGAAAATACTCTGACTTGAAAATATTATGAATTAATGAACTGAATGAAAATGAACCAAAATAGCTGGGTTATGTATTTGAAAAGAAGAAGTTAACGATTTAACCTTTATTCAAATAAATTAGAAAAAGAACAGCAATTGAGACCCATAGTAAGCAGAAATAAAGGAAATAATAAAGATTAGACAGTAGCAGAATAGAAATAGACAAACACTTGACGAATTTTATGAAGACAAACATTGGGTTCTTTTAAAGGATCACTGAAATTTATAAAGCTCTTAGACTGATCAATGAATCAAAGAAAAAGATGCACATAAATTTCCAATATCAGGAGTTAAAGAAGAGACATTACTACATATCCTACAGGCATTAAAGGAAGTATAAGGAGATATTACGAATAATTTTGTGTCAGTAAATTCGACAACCTGTGTGAAATTGACAAATTCTTTGAAAGATACAAACTACCAAAGCACACTAGAGAAGAAATAGACAAGCTGAAGAGCCATATATCCATTAAGATACTTGAATTCATAATTTAAACACTTCTGACAAAGAAAACCTCAGGCCCAAAGGTGACTTCAATGATGAATTCTACCATGCATTTATGGTAGAATGAAAATTGTTGTGTGTGTCAATTCTGCACACACACACAAACACAAACAGAAAATAGAGGAACAATGTTCCAACTTACTTTATGTGGTCAGCATTAATCTGATATCAAAGTCAGACAAAAGCATTACCATGAAAAAGAACTATACATTAATATACCTCATAAATATGCATGCAGAAATCCTTAACAAAATTTTAGCAAATTAAATCTAGCAACATACAAAGATGATAATGCATCATGATTAAACAGGATTTATCCAAGGAATGATAGACTAGTTTAAAATTCAAAAAGTAATGAATGCAATTTACCTTTTTAACAAACTTCAAAAAAAGAAAAAGCCATATACAGCCAGATCTGCTATAACATTTGTCTTGAAATTTCAATTTGTTTCAACACAACTGATACATCAGGGAACAATTTGAGCATAATGTGAATTTTGTGTTTGTTTATGTATAATTTTGTTCATAAGAAGCACTAAATGAATGCAGAAAACTGACTCCAGCTGAAGTGAGCCATGTAGGAATACACAAAAATCACCAGGCACTCACCTCAAGCATCTGCCAACTACTTTTCCCTCCTGTGTTAGGAGTCACCCATCCTCCCCAGACCAAGGGCAGGTCACCCACCTCTGGTCATTTCCCATTAACTTATATGAGACCCACTTCCACAAACAAACTTCAGATCTTCAGTACTATATTTATTGTAGTGTTTATGTATTTCTCAACTATTTACCACAAGTAAAATGGTGTTACTATTTTCATTAAGTTCTCATCTTTCTGTATATATCTCTGATAAAGTTTGGGGTGTGACACCCTCAATTTTCTCATAGGCACTGTAGTTTTCCTTGCAAGATTTTGAACAGCATGGTGTTTTTTAGAGACACAAGCATTATGTTAGAGCAGAGTTGATTGCAATCATCTCAACAGATGCAAAAAAAAAAAAAAAAGTTTGAGCCAATTCAGCACCCAAGCCTGACTTCCTCAATTAGATTAAGGCCATCAGTGAAAAATCTACAGCTACCATTAAACTTAATGATAAAAGATCAAATACTCTCCTCAAGATTAGGAAGAAGACAAGGATGTCTCCTTTCACCATTTTATTCAGACTTTTTCTAGAGGTCCCCCATCCAGTACAATAAATTACAAAACATACATAAAAGGCATATAGGTAATTTGATAATCCATATAGAAAATCCAATATAAACATAAGGTACACTTAATAAATGAGATTAGCAATGAGCAGGAAATACAGTTCATACATGAAAATGTAAAACAAATATTAATAAAAGTAAAACTTTAAAAATATAATTTATAATTTGAGTATTCATTAGAGATAAAGTGAACAATGTGCAAGACATATGCTTAAAACTACAAATACTGCTTGGATAAAGTGGAGAAGGCTACATAAATCTAGGTATATACCATGCTTAAGACTGAAAAGCTCAATGTAATTAATATCCCATTCCTTCTCAAATTGACCTATAGATTCAACAGAATTCCAGTCAATTTCTGTAAGTTTAGTTTAAAAATTAACAAGCTGAGTCTAAAATGTACATGGAAATGCAAAATCACTATAAAATAAAAATAGCTCTGAAAAAGATGGAAAGCTTAGATTATTACATCTTAAGAATAATATAATGTCTCAGTAATCAAAACAATATAGTTTTAGTATAAAAATCAATGGAATAGAATAGAAAATTCAGAATGGAACCACATATATATATACAGTCAACTGAGTCTTCACAAATGTACCAGGGTTGCTCAGTGTGGAAAAGAATCTTTACAATAAATCCTGCCGAAATAACTATATGGAAATATGAACATACAAATAACATGGAAAATATAAATCTCATCTCTTACCTCACATTCTACCTAAAAGCGAACACTTCTGGAAGAAATGAGAGAAGAAGAGCTCTGAGACCTTGGGATAAACAAAAATTGATTAAATAAAAACCAAAAAACACAAATCATAGAAGAAAAAACTGGTAAGCCCAACTTAAAAACTTTTATTCCTTGAAAGACACAGTTAAGAAAATGAAAAGACAAGCCACAAATGGGGAGAAAATATTTGCTAAGTATGTGTGGAAATGGACTTGTTTCCAGAATATATAAAGAACTACTATCAGTCAAATACTAGAAGATAGGGTAAAAGATTCTAACAGATGCTTCACCAAAGAAGTTCTAAGGGTGTCCAAAATTTAACACACTAGCAACACCATTAGTCTTAGAGAGATACAGACGCAGCCACAGTGAGATACTAATATACACACACAAGAAAGGTAAACTCAGAAAGACTGGCAATACCAAATGTTGGTGAGGATGTGGAGCAACTGGAATGTCTTCTTCATTTCTGGTGGGAATATAGTCATTTTGGAAAACAGGCAGTTTCTTATGGAGTTTATATACATTTGTCTTTTGACCCAGCGACCCCACTGCTAGATATTGACACAAGTTAAATGCAAAGACTACACAAAGACTTGGACCTAAATATATATGGGCCTCCCTGGTGGCTCAGGTGGTAAAGAATCCGCCTGCAATGCAGGAGACCCAGATTCGATTCCTGGATCAGGAAGATCCCCTGGAGAAGGGATAGGCTATCCACTCCATATTTATAGTTGCTTTTTTCATAGTAGCCTCAAACTAAGAATGGCTCTGATGTCTACAACTGGGAAATTGAAGAACAGTGATATAGCCACATAGTGGAACATCACTCTGCAACAGAAGAAACAAAGAAATCAATCACATAACAAAACGACAATCTCAAAACCTGCTGCTAAGTCAAAGAAACCAGATATAAAATCAAGTCACCATGTGATTTCTTGTACATAAGACCCTAGAAAAGGCATAACTATAGTGGCAGAAAGACCAGAGGTTGTCAGAGGCTGCAGACGGGATAAGCAGTTTGAATGCAGGGGACATGAAGGTATTTGGGGAGTGATGGAAATCTAAATTCTGGTCGTGGAGGTGGTTACGCAACTCTATGCATTTTCCCAAATGGTCGGCACACTTAAAACAGGTCTCACTGCATTGAATTATACTTCAATAAAGATGATTTAAAGTAAAGTACTGAAGAACGGATGTTAGGAGAGCTTTGGAAGGGAACTTCGGCCAAGGACCTCCTGGAACCTCTGTCTAAACAGATGTTTGCTCTGCAGAGATCAGTCTTCAGGAAAGCTGTTTGGGCAGAGAGGCAGGTCTGAGATGGCTAGAGGCACTGGGTCAAATGAATGCTGGATTTTTCCAGATGAGCTGGGTTTAGTCTCAGTACTGGTCTTAGAAATGGCCTGAGTGCTGGCAAGCACCTGGGCTTTCTCAAGCCTGTGTTTTTTGTCCTCGTCTGCACAATGGGCATAGAACCCACCCTGCCAATCAGCTGAGTTAGTAAGCAAAGGTGAAATAGCTCTGCGAACTTAAAAGTGCTGTGCATGTGTGAAAGGGTAGATGGGAGGCCAGTGTTGGAAATGGGAAGGTAAGCTTTAGGTTCAAAGTAAGTCTGCGCAGTTTTTAAAGTACTGTTGGCCTTGAGCAGCCCGGGAAGGGGGGATCTGTTTTCTTCCCACTGGATGTTGTGACCACTTATTATCTTGAGGCTTCAGTGGGTTTGTTTAGATTTAAAGATACACTGCCTGCAACACTCAAGATCAAAGAGAACAAAGCTCCGATGGAAGGAGGCCCTTATGGGCCAAACTAGATAATGTCATTATCCTATAAACAGGTGATAACGGCAGAGCCAGGCTCATCTCAAACTAATCCAGTTCTAATCCCTTCAAGGGTCTGGAAAGATGTCAGGGAATAAAAGGCCACTGCCACTTAGCAAGCTGAATTTTGTGAGCGGATTTGTCACCTTTCAGTTCTGAGCATCTGTCTGGTTGTCTGGACATGACAGGCATGAAGGGTGGGGGTGAGCGAGAAAATGCTTCCTCTTCATGTGATAGAGAGCTGAAGCGGACTTATGTCCCCTCCTGCCCTTTGGGACCTGAACTTGAGGATGAATGATTGACAGCCCTTAACAACCAGGACCACTACAGCAATAAGAATTACTAACAAATACCTAGCTCGTAGCATGTATTGTTTTCTGTCTTTGGTAGTGAACCAAGGCTAAGAGAGGCAAAGTACCATTCACATTCATGGGGAAGTGAGAGGCACAGCCAGATTCCAGGCTAGGCAGTCTGACCCAGAGCCTCCTACCTCCACTGTCTCCTACATACTGCAGGGCATGAGGCATTCCGTTTTTTTGAGCTTCAGTTTCCTTTACCCTAAATGGAGCTAGGGCTTCCCAGGCGGATGCTAGTGGTAAAGAACCGTCCCGCCAATGCAGAAGACGTAAGACGTGAGGGTTCGATCCCTGGGTCAGGAAGATCCCCTGGAGGAGGGCATGGCAACCCACTCCAGTGTTCTTGCCTGGAGAATCCCATGGACTAGGAGCCTGGCAGGCTATAGTCCATAGCATCACGCAGAGTTGGACATGACTGAAGTGACTTAACATGCCTGCAGGTTAAATGTGGTAATGGATGCCTTTGAACCAATGCTACCTTTACCAAATCACTCAGAAAACATTAGGCTTCATCCACTCTCCCTAGGCAGGCAATTCTCTGGCCCTGGGGACAGTGAGTGTGGGTCTCTAAAAACATTCCACAGAGGTCACGTAGCTGGAGCCATCCTTCCTGCTGCCTAGACGTGGCCAAGGCCGCTGCCAGTGGAGTTTGTGAACAATTCAGCCTCCACCATGGGGTTTCAAAGCTTTCACTGCCCAGACTGGACCCTCTATGTGAACAGATATGCTGGCTGATGAAAAGCCCTCTCTGCTCCAATAAGAAAACTGCAGCACTGATGGTAGTGGAATCTGGCTGCCTGGGAAGCTAGCAGGTCCTGCTCTCAGCTCAGGTTCAGGAACCCTCTGAGATTACACTTGCCAGACTTCATCTACGCCTGGCAGTGGGGGGCAGGCAGGGAGAAGGAGGTGGTGTGAGGAGCCTCAGTCTTCTAAGCCCAGGAATAGGAGGGATCTTCAGTGGTTGAAGCTGCTCCTGGGATGAAAGGCGAGCTCACTTTTCCCCCTCTTGACAGGTCCATCTGCAGAGTTTACAAAAGAGAGGAAGTGACCAGGACTCTAGGGGAGTGGTCTCGAGGGCTGGGATGGACCCAGGCCCTCCCGCGCCCCGTCTATAGCCCCCGGACACCGAGCATCCACGGCTCTGTGCCATCACAGTAGCCGCCAATCTCACCATCTGCAGTTCTGTTCAGTAACCACAGGCTGAGCATCATCTCAATTAACAGCGTACCTTTAGGGCGTCTCGTCGCCAACTCTTCCAGCACAATTGTCCACACCGTCATCAGGGCCTAATCAACTAATGATGGCTGAAAATGAGGGAGGCCAATCCCAATAAATTCGAAGGCAAGTCATTTTTCTCTTTTAATGCCCCTCTCCCTCCTTCTTCCTTCTTCCCACGGCACAATGCAGTAAATTAATGTCACCGTGGTTATTACAGCACCGCGGCTATGGCAAGTATTCAAGCTACGGTCCTGGAATATTTTACCTCAGCATTTATTTGTCCATAAAATAAAACAGGATTTATGGGATGACTCTCCAGTTTGAGGGCTGCATGGACAGCAGCTGGGCCACATCCTTACCTCCTCCACAGGTAAAGATATAGAGATGCTCTCGGGAGCCTAAGAGACCTGCTGGACAGGGTGCCTGGGGCTGGGGAGAATGAGTCCCCCAAAGGACCCACTGGCCATGCTTGGGGAAAAAGCTTCGGTTAAAAGGACTGAAGATGTGGGAGTCAGTTGCAGAAGGATACAGCTTTTTGAGGGGAGGATGCAGACAAACAGTGTACTCCCCCTGCATCCCAGCATTTGGTACCCTGCTGCACAGGCTCCACGGAAGAGGGGCGGGGATCCAAGGGTACCTGCCCGGTGCTGGCTGCCCGCTCACCCACCAGGACCCCACGGTGGCCTCTAATGTCCCCAGCTCTCTGCCTGGAGCAGCTGGGTGCTGGCAGAGGCGGCAGCACCGAGGGAAACAGGACCCTGCCGGAGCAAAAGCCAGAAGTGAAGTTCATTAAAACACCCGCATGCACAGAACTCTTCCTGAGAACCGCAGGCTCCACCTTTGAGGACGCGCTCTGAAATTATAATTCATTGATTCTGAAGCCAATCATTTCGTATTTTGACTGCTGGCTTAGGAATATTCATATTTTCCACTGCATTTAAATTTCCCTGTGCCATTAAAATCTCCGAGCTCTATAATTAGGCCTCTCCTGATAGATATGGATGAGGTCTCTGTTCTGGGGAGAGCGAGCAGGAGCCTCTGGGAAGCTGGGGGTTTGCTGGGAGGGCTTCCCTTTGGGGCTGCTCCCGTCCCCTTCCCTCCCCAGCTGGAACCTTCCAACCCTGGCCTGCCTTCCACCTGGACCCAGTTCATGAGCCGCAACTCTCCCCCTCTACCCCTCTCCCTTCCTATGCTCCAGGCCCCCAGCCACCGAAATGTTTACTCACTTCAACATAATTTGCATTCCAAAAGCTGTATTCCGGACTCAGATGATATTTATGAAATAAAGTCCCGCCGGTTACAGCAACCAAAACAGATGTGGCCAGCCACACCACTCCGTGTATACAAAACTGTGCTCCTGCTCAAAAATAAATAAATTAATCCAGAGGTAGAAATCTTCTCCAGAGGTAAATGTTATTTTACGAAATGCAATACCACACGCACGCTGCTTCTGCCTCCTCCTTGTCAGCGCAGCCCTGTAGCTGGCAGAAGGCCTCCAGCCGCTGTGTGAGTCTCACCGGCCTCGGCCCCTTGACCAGATGCTCTCTCTGAATCAGGAAAGTCACCAAGCCTCATGGCCTGGCCACATCTCGCCCGTCCAGTTTCTGCTGAGATCGACTAAAAATATTGGGTAATGAAGATGGAAAACCAATAAAGGATGGGGGAAAATAAAGAATTGCTTAGAATGAATTCTGTACGTAATTACTTGCGTTTTTGCTAACTACTGTATAAACAACACTTTTAACAAGGCAAATTGGAATCCTGAAGACAATTCTGCTTAGGGATATAGCTTCAATTTATTATACGGGGATAACTGAAAACTTTGTTTCTGCTGCGTTGCAGTCAATTTCCACAGCGCGCACATTTTGAATGTGTGATTAATCATATGAGTGCAGGGGTTGCCAATAGATACCAAAACTCTAAAACTGTAACAACTTGCTCATTTTGTGTGGTCATTCCAAATAGCTAAACAGCCCGAGCCTGTCAATGGGCACCAGGATCAATACTCTGGGGTCTCTGCAAGGGATTGATTTTGCTCTCAGAGGATTTCATTTGGCTCATCAACAAAAATACTCGGCTCCCTAAATAATCAGATCCCAGGCTTTTGTGCAGACCAGAGGAGCTGCAACCGGCTGCCACTGCCTGGGCGGCCATGGAGGGCTTCAGTGTGTGCTAGAACCTCACCACTTGTTGACCAAAAGAATACTTAACCCAAAGTTTGGCCACTTCAAAAAAAGAAAAGAAAAAAATTATTGTCTCAAAAGAGCTTAATTTGAACAATTATGCTTTAGTTTAAGACTAAGCAATTTAAGGGTGGAGATGAGGAGTATTCTTCTAACTTCAGCTTCTATCATAATCAATTTTATTGGGACTTCCATGGTGGTCCAGTGATTAAGACTCTGCATTTCCAATGCAGGAGGCCCAGGTTCAGTCCCTGGTTGGAGAACTAAATCCCTCATGCAGCAGCTAAGTGTTCTCTCTAAGCTGCAACTAAAGAGCTCACGTGACACCAGGAAGATCAAAGATCCTGCTTGCCGCAACTAACTCAGTGCAACCAAATAAACAGATATTCAAAAAGCAACAGCAACAACAAATCCCAGCTCCACCATTTAAAAAATTCAGTTTTATTGTGGTTGTGTTTCTATTTTTCTCTCCTGGTTTTTGATCAGTCCTCAGTTCTCACTTGAGGATTTCTCTGGTGAGCAAAAAGCTCATTTCTCTGGTGAGTAAGAAGATCAGTCCTGGGTGTTCATTGGAAGGACTGATGCTGAGGCTGAAACTCCAGCACTTTGGCCACCTCATGCGAAGAGTTGACTCATTGGAAAAGACCCTGATGCTGGGAGGGATTGGGGGCAGGAGGAGAAGGGGACAACAGAGGATGAGATGGCTGGATGGCATCACCGACTTGATGGGCATGAGTCTGAGTAAACTCCGGGAGTTGGTTGATGGACAGGGAGGCCTGGCGTGCTGCGATTCATGGGGTAGCAAAGAGTCAGACACGACTGAGCGACTGAACAGAACTGAACTGAACACACCTGGAATGACTGTTTACTAATAGTAGATTGTATACACTGTCCCTTGGGTGTTTATCCCTGAAGATAAGCTTCCATAAAAGTGGAGGATGTGGCAGAACAAACACATTGTCATGGGCAGGGGGTGGGGGGCGCTGGGGGCGGGGCGGGGGGGTGCCCCGCCGGGAGGGGGAGGGGACAATTTCTACCTAGCATCTCTGTGTCTACGTGGAACTTTAAAATGTTTGCTTTAGCTACTAATTAGTTGATTCTTTTGCTGAGAGCGCAGGCCATTAAAGGAGACTTTCTTCTAAGGTGGGAATTCTGCCCCCACCACAGCCCCCACCCAGAGATGCCCTCAGCCCTTTCTCTATCAAGCCCCCACCCTCTGATTAGGGTGGCTTACAAAAAGGTCTTGATTGACTAAACCTCAGGCCCTATTAAATAAACATCAGAGAAGCGCTGAATGCCAAACACCTTTCTCAGGAAGGAAAAAAAAATAATAATAATAAGGTGAGATCGCTTCATTCTCTGGCAACCTAAAAATAAATGGAAGGGGCTTCTCCCAGCTTCAGGGAGTGCATATGGATTTCTTGCTGACATTCGATTCTCTGAACTGAATGTCACACTTGCTGCGAACAGTTAAAAAAAAATAATAATGCTCGACTGTTATCGTTATTAGAAGGGCAAGAAGAATGAAATATCATGATTATCATTAGGAAACCCTGTAAAACATATTTGTACATTATCTTGGGGCAAATACAAGTGTCATGTGTTACCAATTGTTAGGCAAAGAACGCAGTAATATATTGTTCCCCTCCGGCCCTCCGAGCAGCTCGGCACAGGGCAGAAATGATGTGCTCCCTGTGTGTGAGGCTGGAACGCACTGGTGTGGGATGTGGGGGTCGGGGAGCCCTCCAGGACTGGCCTCCCTGAAAGCAGTCAAGTCTGGAATGGATGGAGCTCTGATGGCAGTGTGGGGGCAGGGGGTGGGGGGTGGGAGGCAGCCCAAGGCCATGCTGAGCTTGGAGAGTCCTTGCTTGAATGGCAGGTCTTGTCCATGGGCTGGGATTCCTGTCTCACTAGGGAGCCCCAGATTCCCAAGGAGGAAGCAGACTTACTTTTTCTTTCCAGACAATCGGCATACCTCTGAAAAGGGACTTGAGGGTGAGGTTGGCGTGGAGGAGGAAGGTTCCAAAGAGTCTTGCCCTAGGAACCCAGACTCCCTCTGCAGCCTTCAGCTTAAGAATCTACAAGTAAAGGAGTTTGGTTTTGTGTTATTTGTTTTAGCGTCAAAAGCCCTTTAGAGAATGTTATAAAAATGGACACGCACGAATGCCCACAATAACTCACGTCAGCGTGGTGGACCCACAGTGCCTCTCAAAATTCATCCACCTGTGCCTGGAAGTGGACAGATCTCCAGTTAAAAGTCTTTCATTCATTTGATCTCAAGGGGACTTTCCAGGTCCTAGATTCCAGGGGTCCCCAGCGGCCAGGGGCATCCATGGGGCCCTCTGCTGGGTGCACTGCTAGGCCGGGGTTCCAGAGAGCCTTCAGGGGATACGCAGAAGGAGAGAGCGCGCCTGGTCCCGGCAGGTAGTCATGACCCCCATGAGTCCGTGTTGTGTTGGCAACTCCTAGGACCATCTCTGCCCCTGGGAACAGGACTGAGAGGAAACTGCCAGAGAACCGACGGATGGTACTCTTTGCATCGTCACAGAGAAACGACAGTCTCTGCAAAAGGACCAGAGGACACTGGTTGGAAAACACCCACTCTCAAGCTCCAGGACTCCCAGAGCGAGAGCTCTGAACCTCCCCAAGCTTTCGCATCTCTCGGACTTCAAGCACAGCGGACCGAGGCTGAGGCTGCACACAGGCTTTCCTCACCGGGAAGAGGAGGCCTTCACCTTTGCAGGGCAGGGCTCCCAGGGGTGGCCTGGGTGAGAGGGCGGCATGTGCTCTGACCACTCTCCCAGCAGTCTCCCTCCACCCCTGCCCTGCTCTGAGCCAGCACCATCTGATGGGAGATCCTTAGGCCTCTCTCTGCAGGGGTACACTTTGTAAGTGAGCCCCTTTGTCCCCAAAGGAATGCCATACTAATGGTGGCATTGCAGGAAGGGGGACTTGCCAGGAAGTAGAGAAGGCATTTGGGAGCAGGAGCTCCCTCAGTCCATACCAAGCCTGATACATCTAAGCATATTGAAGCCGTTTTGTCTATATAGGAAGCCAAGAGAGCCCCATAAGCTTCTTGCTTACTGGGGAAACTAAGCCTCTGGGGTGGGATGGATGTGGGTGAGAGCTTGCAGCACCTTTCCCTGTGGCCTGGCACCGCCTGGGACCCCACCTTTTGTGACATCAGAGCTTTGGTTCCCTCTGGCTGGGGTCCACAGCCTGAGCATCAGGTTCTTTGCTTCCAGGACTAAGCTCACCTCCGCCTGTGGATTGGCCGGCGCCCTTGGGCAGGCTCGGAGCACTAACATGCCTCAGTTGTCCCTCACATAGAAAGTGCAGAATCTCAGGGCGCCCTGCAGCCCCACTGAACCCTGCCCTGCACACTCAAGTTTGAGATGCGCTGGCCAGACGTTCCTCTCTTCCAGAACATTCATAGCCAACTCTCACATTAGTAATTGGCTCATCTCAGATCTTCAGATTTTTCTCTCTTCTGGTTTTATCTCTAATTTTTCAAATTGACAGTGTTTAATTTTCTAAGCGGTTACCAGCCAGGCAGGTAGTGCATGACGAGACAGACAGCGAGCTGGCAGCCGGGGGTGCGGGAGGCCTGGAGGGCACGCGAGGCGTCCGGACACCGTGAGCAGGTCAGCTGCAGGTGTGATCAGCTGGACCCCGGCAGTCTCCCCTTCCCCACAGCCATGGCTCCCCGTGAGCCCAAATCCCGGCACAGGCTCCCCCTCTGCCCCCATGCACCTCTACAGTACCTAACATTCTGCTACTGCTTCCCACAGACCCACGGCCCTGTGGCTCCACGTGGACCCCCACTGACCACTGTGGGCCCCACGGGCCCCACTGATCCCCCATGGATCTGCCCTCGAGGCCATGGTTCCTGCAGCTCCCACAGTTCCTCTGTGGCCCCTGTGTACCCCCTGCTCCCCTTAGGTTCCCACCTCCACCCCCACCACCGCCCACGGGCAACCTGGACAAGCTGCCGTCTTTCCCAGGGGAAGCCCACTCCCATCCTGCTCCTCTGAGCTCCCGGCCTTTTCTTGTGGCTTTTCAGACCTCTTTTCTCCAACTTTCCCACTCGCTCAGTACACGATGCAAAGTTGTGAAAAATGTGTGAGGACATTAACCCGAGGTGTTATTTGTAAATATGTTATAATTTATTAAATTTTAAGGCACTCGACAGCAACTCAGATAAAGAAACACGTTGGAGTGTTACTCCAGCACATACACTATTTTAATAATCCTTTTATCTTAAAATATTGCCTCCTATCAGGCTGTCAGGGAGCAGCAGGAGAATCTGTTAAGTGTAGAGAGGGGGGCATCTCTCCAACACACTTTACGGTGAATTATTAAAGGAGGGAGAGGCGCCAACTAATCATTTGATAAACACAAGTAGATTATGTGTAATGGGTACCTTCGTGAAAAGAGTCCTGGACAGCTCAGGAAAATCCTGGGGCCCAAAGCAGAACTTCTCCAAACCAGCCTCTCCTGCTGCCCTCTCTCTCCTAAAGCAACTTATGCCAAACTTGAACTTCAAACTCTCATTTACCACTATTTCTGGCCACACCCTAGAACCACTGGTAATCTATTTTATGTCATATTTTTTATTTAATTTATAGCCATTCTTTTTTTTTTTTTTGGTCTTAACTTAAATAGATTTAATTTTTAAAGGAAGCTTTATATCATTACCATGAATAGAAAACTAATAGCACTTACCATAAATATGAAATAACCATTAAAAAAAGTATAATGGAAACAAAACCATGTAATTAAATTCCAGCTCAATATGAAGGTTTGATGAAGCCTGAGGCCTGCTCTCTCTGTTAAAAGGGGAGATTATCTTGTGTCACGGAGGCGTTCAAGATGTGCCTTTGGCTCCAGCCAAAGGGAGCCTTCCTCCCTGACCCTGGATGGACTGAGGGACCCACAGAGGGGACCCCTTGCTTCCCAGGCAACTTGCTCTGATACAGCATGGACTGAGTACCACCGAAACCCCTCAGGTCCCCACAGTGGTCCTGTACCACTGTTTTAGAGGCAGTGGATCAAAATCTAGAACACTGATCACATCACTATTCCCTGAGGCTTTGTCCCACAGGTGAGCAGGTGAGAGTTTTCCAGGAATCTTGTCCAAGAGGACACAGTCCTAGAGGCTGGGATGTGAGCCCCACTCTGCTTGCAATTTGGGACAAGTCACCTTCTCTCTCTGATGAGAATTCATCAGAGTCGAGATAGAGCTTCTGGACCACGATAGAGCTTCTCTAAGGCTGTCTGCCTTCTTTCAGTCCTGCACTTACCTCCTCCGCATGCAGAAAAACTAAGACAGTTTTTAAAGTATTTTTCATGTCCCTGTGATGCAAAGCATGTGTCCCTGGGACTGAGTGTGTGAGACTCCTTCCTTGAACTGTAGAAAGGAAATGTTGGATCATCAAAATGCAAAGCCAAATAAGGGGGAAAACATGAACCTAAAAACAAATCCCTAAGCCCCAAGGAAAGCATGAGCATCTTGCTGTCAAAATAGAAGTCTGAGCCACGTAAAATAGAAATATCCCAATGTGAAGCCACACTCTCACATCATATTTAGAACCCACTTCAAACCAGGAAAAAGTAATGTCAGATCATCAAAATTCACATGAGAAAACACAGCTATGGTTCTTCCTGTTAGCTACGATTAATACGAGCAGTTAGAGAAAGGCTAAAAAAATGAAGTCATACATTATTTTTTTTCCTCGTAGGTATAGATTTTATTTGACCTATTGCTTTTAAAATAGAATACCTTCCCAAGCACGCTTTACATGATAAAACTCAGAGACAAAAGAGAGAAAATGCAAATCAATTCTACATTACATGTATGTTGCTGCATTTGGCAAAATCAAATGAGATCTTTTCATCTCCTTACTGTAGAACAAAAACAGAGCAATATTATGAAATCTCACAGAGCTTTATTTCTCGGCGTCTTTTGTGTCCAGCCTTTTAAATTCAGGTTTTTCTGCCTTTTTTACTGACAAGCCCACAATTTTCAGAAAAGAAAGCTAGCATTAATTAAGACAGTGCCAGATGTAATTTTCTTGGGAAGTAAATTTCTGCACAACTAAAGGTTACAGAGACCTTTTCACTGTCAAAATTTACTACAGCCTGTGAATGTTAATGTTTCTAATGAAGACATGTTCTCTGTCCCTGAACTTAAAAGTACCCAGAGAAGAAGGCAAAGAGAAAAAAAACTCTATTTGACGAATGTATCTGGAGCCTTTGCATTAATGCAGGAACTCTCGGCTGCTGCCGCACATTGTAATTATAGTGTTTGGATACTCTTGTTTTCCAAACAAGGAATATTGCCATAAATTGGCAATTTTGCATGAGGAGTGGGATTGTAGTAGGTGCCTTCTGCTACAAATGAGCTCAGAGTGTAATAAGCATTTACCCCATTAAGCTTAAGGATGTGTGCCTTCTGACTCTGGGGAAGGCGCTCAGGGAGCAGGCGGAAGACCCACAGCCTCCATGATGGGCCACCAAGTCAACGTTGGGGCGCCTGGGTTTCCAGCTTTCTGACCTCCCACCATGTGGGCTCTGAGGTTTGCCTTGGTGTGTGAGCCCATACATGTCGTTAATTTCTGGCCAGTCTTCTGATTTTGTTTTGGAGGCCTGAGCATTTTCTGTCCAGCATGCAGGAAAAACGCCATGCTATACAGAAAGCAGGGCCCCCACCGCCTCTGGGACTTGCTGTGATCTTCGCTGGAGGTTCCCAGAGTGGAAAGACAGCAGAACCCAGCCTCAAGCCCGCTTTGTGATTTTTCCTCTTCAATAAATTGAGCAATGGGGTTAACAGATAGTTGTTTCATTGACTGAGTGGAGCCTTTTTCAGAAATTTCTCCTAAGGAAACAGCTTACATTGAGCACAGTGATGTTTTCCATTCACAAACACAACAACAAGTAGAAAAGTAAAAGACTTAATGTTGAACATGAGAATGAGTAAGTCAACCATGCTGTTGTCCAGTTGCCAAGTCATGTCCTTCTCTTTGTGACCCCATGGACTGCAGCACGCCAGGCTTCCCTGTCCCTGACCACCTCTCAGAGTTTGCCCAAGTTCATGTCCATTGAGTCAGTGATGCCTCATCTTCTGTCATCCTCTTCTCCTTCTGACTTCAATCTTTCCCAGCATCAAGGTCTTTTCCAATGAGTCAGCTGTTAGTATCAGGATATACCCCCAAACAGAATATTATATAGGCATCAATCTTGCCAATAAAGAAGACATTTAATCAAAAGGAAGACATTTATGTTATATAACATGTGAAAAGCAAGATACAAAATTTTTTTATTTCAGTGTTATAAAACAAAAAATGGCAACTTTGTAAAATAAGAAATTTGTTGACAGTGGAAGCCTCTGGTGGGCAAAATCACAGACACTTTTCTTTTTCCTAATAAAAGTTAACAGAAGAAAAGTTTTGAAAAATTTCCCGAAAATGTCTTTTTTATCATCAGGAAATGCCAGAGGGTCATCAGGACTGAGTCAGCTTCCCATTTCAACATGAACCCTCTTGAGTCTTAAATTCTTTACAGCCTGATTTATCATTGTCTGTCTTTCTTCTCAAGCAAAAATTGGCAAAGCTTTTGTGCAAAGAGCCAGATAGTAAATATTTTATCTTTATGTGGCATAAGGTCTATGTCACAATGACTCAACTTAACCATTACTAGCATGAAAGCAGTCATACACAATACGTAAAGAGCATGGCCATGTTTCAATAAAACTTTACTGACAAAAGCAAGTGGTGGGTCATACTGACCACAGGACAGTTGGCCAACGCCTTTCTAAATCAAACCAGTGTTGTGCTATTGAAGTACAGCATGTGAGCACAATGCCCTAACACCTCCAAGATAGCAGAGAACCAGCACTCCCTTTTATGGATGAGGAGACGCACCCCAGAGAGGTGAAGAAAGTTCCCAAAGTCACACAACAGTTCCTTGCAGAGACGGCAAAAACACCAGGAGCACCCCACCTTTCCAGACGCGTTTTTCAGCTTAGTCATGCCATCAGTCTATGGACTACAGCCCTGGTCTCTCCTGGTCTGTGTGGCTGGGGATCTTGGGTCTTGCTTTGCATCATGTGGGTCTTGCCTCGCCCTGTCAGTGGTGGTGGGCCTCTCTACCCCACTCCTCTTCCTCTCCCGCATTGTCTCGGAGGACTTGGACCATGTGGTCCACAGCGTCTCTCTGGTCACCATCAGCTCCTAGAGAGGAATAACCAGGAGTCTTGGCTGATCTGGCACAGAATCTGACTTGCCTGTTGTCCCACGGTTATAAATGTGCTCCCGTTCATGCTCTAAAGTGCCAGGCTTGCACAGTTTATCATCTGTATGATCATCTCCCCAAAGGTGAATGTAGTCGTGTTGTATCCTATGCAAGAAGAAACTATGAGAATTCAATTATCCACATGACTTACAGGGGAAAAAAGCACTTTTAAGAAATGAAAAAAAAAAAACTTAGATTCAGCAGAGTGGCTGATGCTGCACTGTTCAGGAGTGGGGTGTATGCCTAAAATGTGGGATGCGATTGTCAAGGGTCCTCAGATCTTAAAGGGGCTGATCCTAAGAGATGGTTGAGCGGCAATACTGACTGTGCTGAGTTTCCCTCCCCAGTTGGCTTTAACTCTAACTCCTTTGCTTGTGTCTCATGCTCTAGCTCCTGAGTCCATGCCTTACCCCCACCCCAGCCCTGGTGTGATCCTGAAGCTCATCCTTCATCTCAGGGTCTCTGCTCTTGGCCTTAGCTCACTGTCCTCCTCCAAATGACCAGGGCGATTCACCCAACTGCCTTATTTGGAATCATCCAAACTTTGTCCAGGGCTTCCCTGGTGGCTCAGATGATAAAGAATCTGCCTGTGATGTGGGAGACCTGGGTTCAGTCCCTGGGTTGGGAAGATCCCCTGGAGAAGGGAATGGCTATCCACTCCAGTATTCTTGCCTGGAAAATCCTCTGACTAGAGGAGCCTGGTGGACTATAGTCCATGGGGTTGTAAAGAGTTGGACATGACTGAGTGACTGACACTTTCAAACCTTTTCCAATCACCCCCCCTTGAGACCTCTTCAGACAGAGGAGTCAGCAGAAGATGCTTATGGGATGTACACACCACCGCCTGAATGAGGACACTTGTTCAGAGACCAAGGACCAAATAGCCAAAGAGTAAGATGTTTGATCAAGGAAGAGAGGAGCAGAGAACAAGGGAAGCACGTGTAGTACCTTCCCTCTAAAAAGACTCTGTCCAGTCGACCTGACTCTGGGGAGAGGGGAAAAACAGGTGGAGAAGGAAGAGCATGGAAATGTCTGGCCAGGCCCAGAATGTATGACTTTCCACAAGACCAGTTATCTCAGACCATGGTGACTGTGGTACCCAGATGACCAATGTCAACATCACTCGGGTCCTAGTTAGAAATGCAAATTCTCAAACCCACTTAACCTCTTGAATCTGGAGCCCTGGGGGTGGGGTTGGCCCTCCAGGGGATGTTGGTGCCTGCTCCTCCAGGTTGAGAGTCACAGCCATTAAACACCAGGGTCTGAAGAGGCTCTGGGGGCCCTTGTCCTTGGATGGAGCCGATGTGAGGTGCACATTGAGGGGAGGAGGTGTTTGAGGTTTGAGTTGCTTAAATGATGGCCGATGGTCAGACTGACAGGGTGTTTTTTTCCTCTGATTTAACTGAGGATGCCAGCAGTCCTTGTAGTTGCAGACCCAGAGTAAAGCTCCTGTCTCTCCACAGAGATGCTGTTGATGTCACTCAAACTGCTGCTCTGTGAGATTTTCCTGGGCGTAGTCAGGCCACCATCCATCCCAGAACCCAGACAAAGAGGCTAGCCCCAACCCATCCATGAGAGCCCTGCGCTCCCAGCTAGACTATCTCCCCGAGCTCAGGTTACTAAGGAAACCACCACGCACCTTTGTCTACCCTCGCCACATGCAGCTCGCCAGAGTCCGCCTCATGCGGCAAGGGGCTCCCCCAAACAGCTGAAGACAACAAAGTGTGAAACCTGTAAAAACAACAAACGGACACAGCCCACCTGGGTAGAACTGTGCAGAGGGATTTTTAACTCTGGGAGGCAACAAAAGGGAGGAAGAATGAGAGAATTTAAGAACTGGGTCATACGATTCACATCCCAGGGTTAGCCAGAGGGGTCCATGTTCCTCTACAGAAAACAGGGCATGAAAGGATGGTTTCTGCTAATGCCTATCCCAAGGCCCTCACAGTAACCATGGCAGGGTGCAGGCTTCCCCTGGCTGCTCCCAAGTGGGGCATCCTGACTTCAGGGTGATGGACACTAGGGACAGGGCTTGAATGGAACAGCAAATTTGCCAACAAACCTGTGATGGTTTTCCTTTCTGTGTTTTTAAAAATATATATTTGGATTTCACACTCCACTTGGGTCTCTCTATATTATTCAAAAGAAGTCTTGGCACCTGAAACTAACATGATATTTTATGCCCACTCTATTGCAATAAGAAAAAATGTAATTAATTAATTTGAAAGAAATCTTTTTTTCTTGCTCCTTTCCTCCCTTCCTTCTTTTCTTTCTTGTGTCTCACAACCCTGGTATAGTGACTGAAACATTGAAGCAGCTAAATTATAGCACAGATGAGTCTGGTGGGGAGATTCAAGGGTGCCAAAGTACAGACTGTGTGGGTCATGCTCTCATCTCCTCCAAACTGTGACCTCTGTGAAAATGACCCAATCTCCACACATGTGTAACAAGGGTCTAGGGGTGTCTCTGCAACTCAT
Organism: Muntiacus reevesi; assembly: GCF_963930625.1. Lineage (NCBI taxonomy): Eukaryota > Metazoa > Chordata > Mammalia > Artiodactyla > Cervidae > Muntiacus > Muntiacus reevesi. Next base: position 254,209,089 of record NC_089250.1, on the reverse strand, counting down.
GCATCCTTTTTGCAAGCAGCCACTGCACTCCTTTTCTGTGCCCACACTGTCCCAGCACTCTGGAGGTATATGTATGGGTATGATATAGCCTGACTGCAAGCATGGACAGCACCAAACAATGAGGCCACCAGGCTCTTGGCAAAAAATTCCTTAAGTGGAGGAAATGAAGTGTCAATGCTCCTGGTTTCTGGGGGAAAGTCACCAAGTAGAAGAAACCTCACAGAGCCAGGATCTCAGTAAGTAATGGCGGGAAAGTGATGGATTTTGTCACAGCCTCTTCTGTCTGACCAGCCCCCAACTCACTGGAAAGGTGCAAAGAGCTTGCAGTAGAGGCACAATGGTACTGAAGGTGGAGACGTGGCCTCAGCTCAAAACTCAAAGGAGAAGACTGTCACCAAGTCATGAAATATGGGTGGAGAAGGTCACTGAAATGGAAGATTCCTCTGTGCTTGTGGAAAGGGCAGATGCAGAGAAGCTGGGAAAATGACACCAGTGAGTTTGCCTCCGGATGTTAAAATACTTGTGCCTGTATCTGAGGACTGCTCAGACTTTCAGAGGATGCTGTCTGATTGATCCAATATCAGAATCCAGCCAGGGACTAAATGGTACTTTCCTCCTTATTCCTATGAGGAAAATGGCACCCTTCCAGCCATACAGATGACCTGAAGAGGCTCTAGAGACAGAAACTCCACCCAAGGCCCCATGGGCAAGGGGTTGTCCTGCTCTCTGCTCATCATCGTAGCTACTTTTCCTGGGTGATGGGGAGGGCATAGGAGTGGGCGGGAAGGATACCATTCTCTCCAGATGCCAATGAGATGTGAGACTCACAATGAAGCTAAGATTCACTTTTACATGATATAGATGTTTTTAAAATTATGGTGTAGCTTTAGTGATTCTTGCTCCACTTAGAGATCACTCTGACCCTTAGCTCATTTTCTGCTGCCCAGTTTTCCTTGGTCTAGGGTATGCCTTTGCTTGTTTAAGGTGAGTAAAATGTGTGTTAGTTGCTCAGTCATGTCTGACTCTTTGCAACCCCATGGACTGTATAGCCTGCCAGGCTTCTCTATCCACAGAAATCTCCAGGCAAGAATACTAGAGTGGTTGGCCTTTCCCTTCTCCAGGGGCTCCTCCTGACCCAGGGATTGAACCTGTGTCTACCACATTGCAGGCAGATTCTTTACCATCTGAGCCACAGGGAAGCCCAAGATTAGTAAAACTTTCTCTAGTTCTTGTCTCCAATCACTGCAGACCTCCACTCCAAATGTAGTGGAGGGAATTTGGGACATGGAGAAGTATAAGGAATGTTATAAAACTACTTTGGCTGAATATTTTGCTTTTCAACCTGCAAGCAACATCTTACTGATTGATTCCTTCATCACTTCTACCTAGAAACAGCCTTGACCTCCACAGTCATTTCAACAGCAGCTCCCACACTTTCATCCAAACAAAAAGTATTTTTTGGTCCCCTCCAACATGGCTTGTGTTGAATCCTTAAGGCTGAAAACTGGACACAGAGCAGAGAGGACCAGCCCTAAGAAGGCCTGGGAAGAGCTCATTCCAGCAAGTTATGATGCTAAAGGGAGAAAAGACGGAGAAGTTGAGAGTTATTGCAGGTGGGGCTGGATATGGGCCAGAGGGTAGACACCTTCATCAGCCTCCTTTCCAGTGAGGAAGCTGAGTTCTAGAGAGGCTAAATGACATGCCCAAGGTCCCGAAAGATCAAGTCCTCAACACCTATGCTCTTAGCCACTTCATCTTCCTCTTACAGGAAGCCTTCCTGACTGACCCCGGCTTCCTCTGTATCTCTCTGGGCTTGACCACTCTCTCACAGCCTTGGGCATACCATGCTTATGGCCTTGGGTACTCCTTTTCTCCCTGGGGCCACATCTGAGCACACATCTGGGTATGGGGGATATTCAGGACCCACTTGCCAAAGGATCAGCTGTCTGACTCTTGGATGTGCTCCATGCCCTTAGCCTCCTCCCTGGGCGAATTACAAGGGGGATGCTGGGGTAGGAGATGAAACTTGTGATCTTTGGGCTCATTTGAACTTTTAGTGGGAGGCCTCTGAATAGCATCACTGGCTGGAGAGAACTAGCCCTGGGGTGAAATGGGACAGAAGAAAGAGTTGTGAGGCAAAGGTTGAAAGAGAGTCCACTAGATTTTCACAGAAACAAAACTCCAGCTACTTTCAAGGCATCAGCACAAGGCAGAAAAAGAACAGAGGGAGAAGACCGCAGGGTGGGAAGCCCTCTCTCCTGGCTGCGGTGAGCAGCAGCGGCCTGTGTGGCTGATGGTTGGGTGGTAAGGACTGCTGGGTCCAGGGTCACTTGGGTGCTCTGCCTGCCAGTCAGGACTTTGCAGCTGTGACTGATGGCCACCATATGGTAGAATCTGTCCCAAATGGACATACTTCTGTTCTTTAATTTAATTTATTTTATATTGGGGTATAGTTGATTTACAATGTTTTGTTAGTTTCAGGTATATAGTAAAGTGATTCAGTTATACATATACATGCATCCATTCTTTTTCAGCTCTTCCAGTGGCTCAGACAGTAAAGAGTCTGCCTGCAAAGTGGGAGACCCAGGTTCAATCCTTGGGTTGGAAAGATCCCCTGGAGAAGGAAATGGAAACCCACTCTAGTATTTTTGCCTGGAGAATCCCACGGGCAGAGGAGCCAGGCAGTCTCTAATCCACTGGGTCGCAAAGAGTCAGACACGACTGAGTGACTGACACACTTCTTTTTCAGATTCTTTTCCCAGATAGATTATTACCAAGTATTCAGTAGAGTTCTTTATATTATACACTGGGTCTTTGTTGATGATCTATTTTACATATAGTAGTGTGTACATGTTAATCCAAAACTCCTAATTTATTCCCCACCCACCTCTCCCCTTTGCTAATGGTAAGTTTGTTTTCTAAGTCTGTGAGCCTGTTTCTGTTTTGTAAATAAGTTCATTTGTATCATCTTCCTAGATTCCATATATAAGTGGTGTCATATGGTATTTGTCTTTCTCTGTCTGACTTACTTCACTTAGTATGATAATCTCCACGTCCATCCATGTTGCTGCGAATGGCATTATTTCATCCTTTTTTATGCCAAATGGCGAGGGCTTCTTACATTTTTCAAGAGAAATTGCAAATCTGATTCTTTACATGGAATATCCCAGTTTCAAACTTTATAGCTGATTCAAAGAATTTTAAACATTCCATAAACCAAGTGAAAGCTTTGGACCGGGTTAAGTCTGAAGTCTGCCAGCTCGTGGCCCCTAATCAGAATTCAATCTTAGCCCCTCCCAGTGACCTCAGAGGGACCAGAGGCGGGCAGGCTTGGGAGCTCAGTGCCAGCTGTCAGAGGCTTCTTTTCCAGAATGTTTCAGTCACAGTGAGAAGGCCTGGTCGGAGGGCCTTCTCCTTGGGGGTGTCCCGCTGCTCCATGTCCTTTCCAGGCCCCAAGACTCCTGTCCTCTGTCCTCCTTCCGGCCACACGGCGGGCCACCTGCTCCCAGAGGGTGCGGGCTCACCGGTGCCCAGGTTCCCAGCTCCCACTGCCCACCCACCGCCCCGGGCACTCCCCACTGCTCTGTCCCTTCAGCTCTGTCCCCAGCGGGATACCGCCGCAGCTCGCCTGACAACTGTCAGCCTGAGGTGTGGACACCTTCTCCTTGGTGGCTTCCCCTTTTTCATTAGTCTTGACAATGCGTTTTTCCAAGATTAATAGTGCAGGGGGAGGCAGGATATGAGGCTTTTAGTGGTGACAAACTGCCAGGCCCAGGTGGCTCTGAAGTTGTGTGGCAGCAGGAACAGGCCAGCGGCAGAGCCCCAGGGGGCTGAAGGAGAGGGAGTGATGGTCTCACATCCTTCGGAGCCTGGACCAGCGGAACCCGGGGCTGGGGGGCGGCCCTCATCCTTACTCTTTCCTCACAGCAGAGACAGTTGTGCTCAGCCCCGTGTACCAAGCCACACACACACACACCCACACCCACACATACATACACACCCACACATGCACCCACACACAGCCCAGACACCCCTCTAGGTAGCCCCTGAGGCTGGATGATCAGGGGGCAATTGGCGAGCGGGTGCAGTGCTCGCTGCTGGGTGCAAAGGACCACGTCTCACAGCCCTTGAAGCTTCGGCCCTTCCGCTCTGGGCTCTGTCTGCTCCTGCCCTTTTGGCTCCTTCTCCCCCTTCTGTAGGCCCAGCCTCAGCTTCTCTTTTTTATATATAATCTTGAGAGCTTGAAAATGAATGCAAGAATGTAGCCTGACCTTTCCATTCTGCCCTGGTCATTTCCATTTCACTGGTCCTTATTACCTGCATCTGTACCCTCCTCCAACTCCCAAAACAGTGAAAGAGGGATTTGTAAATGTCCAGGCTGAGAGGGAAGGGGTTTGGAGTATAATCAAGGAAATGCAGGGGAAGGGTATACATATACTGATTCGCAGAAAGAGTATTTTACTCCATATACAATACCCTCTTCTTATTTATACACATTTACATGTTCAAAAATACATGCCCACATTTATACATGTTAAAATGTCCATCCATGCTCACATGCCCATGAACATGTGTACACATGCAGTCACAGACATGTACACACAGCACATGCACAGACATACTTACACACACATACTTACGTACACATACTTACACACACACACACACACACACACACACACACACAGAGGCATATGCCAGCCTTTTTCCTGGGAGCAAATTCTGGCTCTATCTCAAGTTCAAGATGATCCTTAAGCTGGAAGGGTCTTAGGGAGCAACCAGAGGCCCAGAGAGGGAAAGGGTTTCTCTGAGGTCACACAGCCTTTTAGGGCTTGAGCTGAGCTTGAAATTCTGACATAGCTAAAGTCTTTCCCCAGGTAAACTGACTCCTTATAGTTTTAGGATAAAAATACTTTCCAGTTTGCATCTGTTACCTCTTTTAATCTTCACGGTTCATTTGAGAGGTAAGCTTCATTATCACTGCTGAGTTCAAGGTATGGAAATCAAGGCATAAAGGGGAGGTGTTACTTACCTAAGACATGGAGCTGGTCACTGAGGTAGGGCCCGTCCCCAGAGACCTGGCCTCGGGTTGAGTCACTTTGATGCACTCAGCAGCCACTTCCTCTCCTAAGGCACTGGGTCATCACCCAACTCAGTGAAAGTCCTTTCTCTGCACTCATCCTATCCCATTGGACCCCTGGAGAGTGGAGCCTGTTTCTGCTGAAATGACATTTAAGAGCTGTGTGACCTTGGACAAGTCACTTCAAATAGCTAGTTCTTCATTTATCAGGTTGTAAAATGGACAAGGAGAGTGATGATAACTATCTTTCAGGGCTATCCTGATGATTAAACAAACACATACATATGCACCTATTTTTTAAATTGGAAAATTATATAGAAAAGTAAGAAAATGTGAAAATGTTATTGAGAACTCCTTTGAGGTATTTAGGGCAACTAAGGCACAGATAGGGTTCCTTCTTCATGGAATCTCTCCTGTTGATACTATCATTTGTCTGCTAAATATAGAAGACAACTATCAAAGCTAATAGATGACTGAAAACAAAAAGATATTTGCAATATCTACCATTGATAAGAGACTTGTATCAAGACTACAAAACAGATAGAAAGATAACAACCTACTAGAAGAAGTAAGGAAGCATATGAGCAGGCAATTTATAGAAGGGGAAAACCAAAAGCTAATCAGCATATCAAGAAATGTTCAAAGTCATTAGTAATCAGACAAATACAAATTAAATTAATGATCTATTACTTGGCAACTATTAGGCAAGCATTAGTAAGAGGCAATACCAAATAGGAGTGGGAATGTGAGGACAGAGGGGCATTTTGTACTGACAATGGGAGAGTAGAACCCATGGCCTTCTATGGGCATGATCTATAAGATTTAATCAAGATGCATAAATTGAGTCCATACACTCCAGCTATTTTTTATTGTATAACAAGCCATTGCATAACTTTGTGGCTTTAAAAAAAATCATCATTTTGCTCACCAGTCTTCAATTTGGACAGGTCTTGGTTGAGAAAACCATCTTTAATTTTTGTGGCACCAGTGAGGGTGACTCAAAGGCTGGAGTGGGGGGCAGATTCTTGATAGCTTGGGGATAGAACCATCAGACACCAACTCTCTTGTCTAGAATTTGTTCCCGGCCATCAGCTAGTGTCCTGGTCGAGGCTGTTGGGCAGAATTCTGACATGTGATCTCTTCATGTTACTTGGCTCTCACTCAGCATGGTAGCTGGTTCCAAAGAGCCAATGGTCAGGGAAGAGATGCATGGCGCTTTTCTAGCCTTGCCTCAGATGCTACATGGCTTCATTTTCACTCTATTCTAGTGCTCAAGAAAGTTACAAAGGTACATTCAGGATCAAGAGAAGAAGACATAGACTCCAGCTCTCAATGAGGGGGGTGGCCAAGGGGTCAACATCATGTCATAGAAGAGTGGGTGGATGGGATGTGTTGTGGTGGCCATTTTTAGAAAATGCAATCTTCTTGACCACAAAGAAATTCTCATTCAGGTCTCCAGGAACTGCATGGGAATGCCATTGCAGTTTGGATTGGGTGGTAGAAAATAGAAGAGGAGCAGATGTCCATCAATGAGAGAGTAGAGAAGTAAAATACCACAGCACACAAAATAGAGTGTTTTGCTGAAACTGGATGGGTAAGATGCACTCACAATAATGTCAGTGGTTCATTAAAAATATATAGGTAACAGATGGCCAACAAGCACATGAGAAGATGCTCAACATCACTAATTATTAGAGAAATGCAAATCAAAACTATAATGAGGTATAACCTCACACCAGTCAGAATGGCCATATCAAAAAACATACAAACAATAAATGATGGAGAGGATGTGGAGAAAAGGGAACCTTTGTGTACTGTTAGTAGGAGTGTGAGCTGATACAACTACTATGGACAACAGCATGGCGGTTCCTTAAAAAACTAAAAATAGAGCTGCTGTATTGCCCAGCAATCCCCCTTCTGGGTCTATACCCAGAGAAAACCATAATTCAAAAAGATACATGCACCCCATCATGCATGGCAACACTACTTACAATAGCCAGGACATGAAATCAACCTAAATGTCCATCAACAGAGAAATAGGTAAAGAAGAAGTGATATATACATACCATACAATATTGCTCAGCTATAACAAGGAGCAAAATTGAGTTATTTGTAGAGATATGGATGAACCTAGAGAGTGTCATACAGAGTAAAGTAAATCAGAAAGAAAAAAAACAGATATCATATATTAATGTATGGTTGGATGCCATCACCAACGCAACGGACACAACTTTGAGCAAGCTCCAGGAGATGATGAAGGACAGGGAAGCCTGGCATGTTGCAGTCCATGGGGTCGCAGAGTCAGACATAACTGAGTGACTGAACAGCAATTAATGTGTTGATATAAACATGGAAATTATGAAAATGGTATACATGATCTTTTTTGCAAAGTAGAAACAGAGACACAGACATACAGAACAAATACATGATATGAAGGGAGAAGGAGGGGTGGGAGGAATTGAGACAGTGGCATTGACACATATACACTATTAATATCATGTACAAAATAGATAAATAGTGAGAACATATATATATAGCACAGGGAAGTCTACTTAATACGCTGTGGTGACCTGAAAGGGAAGGAAATCCAAAGGGAGAGGATATATATATACACACAGCTGACGTTTTACTGTACAACAGAAACTAACATGGCATTGTAAAGCAATCATACTCTGATAAAAATTCATTAAAATATATATGTGATGTATGTATATATCTTATTTTTAAAAGGTACACCATAAATATAATTAAAATATAGAGCTAGGTACTATATGCATAATTTAAAATACCTATGCACAAAGTAAAAATACATATTTTACAAGAACATTTACAAATTAAATGGATGCTTTGAACACATTGCAATGGAATCTCATTTTGGAGGAAGGAAATGGATGTGGAGAATAGGAATAAAAGAAAATACTTATGTTTGAAAGAGGATAAACCCAGAAATGGATTCACACTTATACCCTTGTTTGATTTTTGACATAGGTGCCAAAACAATATGATGGGGAAAGGGAAGTCCTCTCAACAAATGGCACTCGAATATCTATATACTCATACGGAAAAAGTGAAACCCAATTCCTACCTCACATCACACACAAAAGTAATTCAATTATACACTTAGACATTCAAACAAAAACTATGAAGCTTTTAAAGGGAGACAGAATATTTTTGTGAAATGAGAGTAGGCAAAAATTTCTTTGATAGAACACCATGAACAATGACCAAGAAAAAGAAGCCATGATGATTTACAGTCATCAAAATGATTAATATCTGCCCATCAAAATAAACCACTAATAAAGGGAGGCCATAGACTGGAAAATATATATATATAAAATATTTTTCACAAAAGATAAGTGTGGGGAATTCTCACAATTCAATAATAAAATGATAAATAATCCAGTTAAAAATGGACAAAGTTTTTAAACAGATAATTCACAAAGACAAATGACCAATAAATGTATGAAATAATATTAACATCTTTCTTTTTTAGAGAAATACATTTTAAATGTATTTCTACCATGAGATACCACTGATTACCTGTCAGAAAACACAATATTAAATCTAACACCACTGAATATTGGCATGGATATGGAGCAACCAGAACTCTCGTGAATTTTTTTTTAATTATTTTTATTTAGGGTGGGATGTTTTGTGAATTTTTGATGGGGAGGTAAAATGGTACATCCATTCTGGAAAAAGTTTCTGGTATTTTCTTACAAAACTAAACATATATGAAGCTTGTGATCTAATTTCCCTCCTAGGTATTTATTAAAGAGAAATGAAGCCTATGTTTACACCAAGACTTCGTCATATAAGCTTGATTTAAAAGGTGGCTGTGTCCTAAAAAAGATGGATAAATAAACTGGGGTATATTCATATAAGCTTCCCTAGTAGTTCAGCGGTAAAGAATCTACCTGCAATGCGGGAGACCCAGGTTTGATCCTTGGATTGGCAAGATCCCCTGGAGAAGGGAATGGCTACCCATTCTAGCATTCTGGCCTGAAAATTCCATGGACTATACATATACTGGAATCCTACTCTGAAATAAAAAGGAACACAATATTCATGTGTAAAACATCACAGATGAATCTCTAAATGTTATGCTGAGTGAAAGAAGAGCAAAAGAAAGTGTGTTCTTATCAGTTCATTGATATGAAGGTTCAGAGCAAGGAAAACTAATTTATGGTGGAAAAAAGTCAGAACAGTGGCAGCCTTTAAGGAATGCCGTAGAAGATGAATTGAAAGGGAATTAAGGCTATTTCTAGGGTGACGATAATGTTCTGTATCTTGATAAGAGGGATATACTGGTACATGTATTTGCCCAGCCCCACAATGAATACATTTATTGCTCATGCATTTCATTGTATATGTATTTTTACAATAAAGGACAAAAGAGCTGAAAGCAAATATTTAAATAAATAATGAAGTATTTACAGGAAAGTGTACTGAAGTCTGTAATTTACTTTTAAATGTACCCCAAAAGTATATTCATTGCTGGATACAAGTTTGGATTGATAGAGGATAAAAAAACTGTAGTAATGTATTGAGGTAGAATCTAGGTGGCAGATGTATAGGTGTTCACTGTAAATGTCTTTCAAGTTTTCTGTATAAAACACTGTAGGAGAAACAAAAATAAAAATGAGAGAAGATCTAACACTGAAGATCATGACAAAGTACCTTGACCTGAGGACTATGATTAATGCAACTCTCTATCTCTAAACGAAAAAAAAAAATCTAAAATATTAAGTGTTTTGAGCTAAACTATCAGATATTTGACAGTGGCAAGCATGGACCTTCCGGTGGGAGATGGGGACCACTATGACCATGCCAGGAGTGAGAACCAGCTGCATAGACCATCAGTACGAGTTCTATTCAACCTAAAATATTCCCATCCCTCAAGGGCATGCCTCTGACTCTCCATGGCACCCTAGGAGCCAGAGGCAAACCCTGCAGTGATATGGGGGAATAGCGTCTCACAGAGGGGAGACTGGACCCCAGGGAGCAGGTGTGAGGGAGTCTATGCACCCATGCACCCGGAGTCTTGTGAGAAAGGCTGCAAGTTTTGCTGAACAAGGCCAGGGCCCTTCTCTGGGCTCCAGGGCACCTGATTCATATCGCATGCGGCCACTTGCACGTCTTTGGACAGGTACACTACATCCAAGGATCAACAAGACGGCAGAACCAGTGACAGACGCCCCGGTGTCTTGATAAGAAGCACTGAGGAAAGGCCTGAAGGATGAATGAATGAATGCCTGGCTGTTTTCACCAATGGTGTGGCAGCAGCACAGCCACGATGGGATTGTCTTGGCCTGAGCACCGGGAAGAAGGGCTTGGAACAGAAGTCAGGAGGATTTGTCAAGTTTTATGATGTGATTTAAATTTCCACATTTGACCTTTGCCTATTAAAAATGCTTTTTCATAAGCTTAGTATTTTTAAGGGTCACCAACTAGATGGCAGAAGAAGCTCCAGAAAACTCCATCTTCTTGGAGATGCTTTTATGTCCAGTTTATAGCTGGGTTTTATGTCCACTTTATAATTGGGGTTTTGTGATGGACATGAGTTTGAGCAAGTTCCGGGAGTTGGTAATGGACAGGGAAACCTGGCGTGCTGCAGTCCACTGGGTCGCAAAGAGTCAGACACAACTGAGTGACTGAACTGAACTGATGTCCGCTTTATAACTGGGGAGGCTCAGCAGTGGCATGTCTGTGGCCTCCACAAGTTTCACAAGGATGCCAGTGGCAGAGCTGCATCACGTGGTCTTAGCAAGAGCCAAGCACAGACCTTGAACGGAGTAAGTAGGATTGTTTGTGTCTCTGGTAGCTTGCTTACCAAGGAGGATCGCTTTATATTTAAGTCTCAGTGGACTCATCATGTCTGTCTTGAAAGCGCTGTGTGAGGATTAAGTGAGATAATCTCTGTAAATTATTCCACAGAGAGCCAGACACCCCATGGTTCCAACTAGGTTTGTCACACATCCTTCCAAGGACTGAGAAATCTCACATCATCCAGAATATTTTGCTAATATCAGACCAACTTACTTCCCCAGGAGGATTTGTCCAGCAGATCCTCTGCTCAGACACTGGGGGTAGAAGTCCAGCTTTGTTTGCTGTGGATAAACAAAAATATTTGTGCAAAAATAACTCCCGCTTCTTGTTACCAAAGTGTCAGCCAATGGAGCCACCCACCTCATTTTTATCTTTATTTTCTGTCTTCATAAGATGAACTTAACCAGAAGGAATATCACAAGGAATCACTCTCTGGCTTCACAAACCAGAAGTCTGAATTTCCTGGGCCCCTGGGCTTCCTCACTTGTCAGAAGAACGAGGTGCATAAATGTTTAAATAACACCCCCAAATGCAAAGGAGCTAGAGCATTTTGCCATGGAAATCAATAATGCCTTCTTCCCCAGCCAGCCAATGAGAGTTCTGCCCCATCACGCTCATCTCCCATTAATTCTGGCCAACCAACTGAGCTGAGGCCATGGGCACGCCCAGAAACTTGGGCCTCCAACCTTTGGGGGGCAAAGTCAAACCTCCCCCCAAAGGTTAATGAGGCAATTATGTTTCTGGTTAAAGATGAGAGCAGTCAAGGCCATTGGGTTCATTTTAACATTTAGAATACAGAGCACTCACTAGAGAAGGGAAAGCACAGAAAAGAGCACAAAATAGAATCAATGTTTTATGATGGAGAGAGAGACCATTCACAAGCTGTGGGCACAGGAACTGAGTTTCTTTTTATTTTCTACTTCTGGCAAATCTTTTTCCAGAAGCACACACTGTTTTCTCTGTTCTATTTTCATGTGTTCAAGGGAACATGTCCAGATCACATACGAGAAACTCTCTACCAGCCCATGGGCAAACCCTGGCCCTTCATCCTCATTTCAGTTTGGCCATCACTTGGCTCTTCTAGGCTCCAGAACTGGTCCTGGTCAAGCCTCTTTCTATTCACTTATCCGTTCATTCAGTAGGAACCTGGCCTTGTGGAGCTTACCTCCTGAATAAGACTTTAACATTATAGAAGCCTAAAATTAAACATCTCATAATATAAGCACAGAATCAGGAAATCATACTAGTTGGAACATACTTAGCTTATGATAGAAAAGTTGTGTAAACTATAACAGGGACTATGTTAAGAGAAGCTTTTGTCCAACCTTGGGGTCAAGGATGACTTCTCTAAGGAACAAATGTTTCTGAGTCCACATGTGAGATTAGTAGGAAACAAGCATTATTATGTAAGAAAAAGGAAAGGCAAGGGGGGTTGAGTGAGAGAAGCATGCTGTGCAAAGGTCCTGGGGTGCGAGTGTGTGCTATGCCGATGTCAGGCTGGAGGCTGGAGGGCAGTGGTGCAGGAAGGCAGGGGTCTGCACATTCCCGCCTTTATGAAAAGTCAGTCTCTATCCTAAAAGCAAAGGAAAGACTCCCAAGAATTGCACCCAGTATTCTGAAATTTATAGGAAAGTAGGTATCAATAAAGACATGGTGATGGTGATCAACAAGGACGTTACCACATATGGTAATGGGGATGGTTTGATCCAGATGGAAATTTCCAGAATGGTTCTTGGATTTCTGTCTTTACAACTGGTCAGAGCTGCGCCAGGAAAGCCTTTGTCAAATTCTAGCAGTGTGACCGTGGAAGGGCCAAGCTGGGTCTGCGATCACTAGGACTTTCCAAAATGTTTAGCTGCTCTTTGCCGGGGAAAAGGGTGAAAGTAAAACAAACAAATAAACAAACAAACAAACACGTGGTTCTCATATCTGCAGTTCTCACAGCATAACTTGGGAGACCCTAAAGAAAAGAGTTTACAGGTTTAAAGAACTTCATAGGATGTATAGCAGATTGACATCGACTTTTGATGCAGCTCATGGTAGATAGCAGTGGGGAGGTGAGTAAGCACGTTATCATTGTTTAGAGATAAAGCAATCAACATACAAAGTGCATCCCAAGTGGCTTCCTCATCAGCATTGATCTTGACATGGCCTGGCACATAGAAGATATGTCCTTGTTTAGGAGTGACATGCTCAAGATCACATAGTGTAGATCACAGTCTAGGATTTCCTCCAGGTCTACAAAATAGCTTCCCAAACCCCTGTCCCATGGCATCAGACTAACCCATTTAGAGAGGGAGCTGCTGATAGCAAAACATGCCGGGGCCAAGTGCAATAAGGCTCAAGAGATGTGGCTGGGCCTAGAGTTTTGTCCAAGGTACAGCTTCCCTGAAGGCTCAGCAGTTAAGGAAAACCCACCTGCCAATGCAGGAGATGCAGGTTCTATCCCTGAGTCAGGAAGATCCCCTGGAGAAGGATATGGCAACCCACTCCAGTACTCTTGCCTGGGAAGTCCCGTGGACAGAGGAGCTACAGCCCATGGGATCACAAAGAATCTGACGAGATTTAACAACTAAACAACAACAACCCATCAAGTTTAGGCTAAAAAATCAAGATGCTCCTGGTGCCAAGGTCCAGGTGGGTTGTCATGGAAGGTAAAGAAATCATCTGGTTTCAGATGGAGGAGCAGCTGTCCACTGATGGAAGGGCACCAATATCCCCGTCTGGGCTCTGTATTACCCTGCCTTGTACTGAAGTCACTGTGAAACTGCCTAATTCACTCTTAAGGAGTAAGTCCTAGATGTGAGACTAGATCAAGGAATATGTTCTTATAATAATATTTTGTATATATATTGACATATTGCCTTCCAGAGAGATTTTTTTAAATTCACATGATGACCAGCATATACAAAAAATTACTATTTCTCCTTACTGTCACCACATGAAATCATATACACTTTTATAAAACTCTGCCACTTAAAAATTGTTATTACATTGTTATTTAATTGCTTCTGAATGTGATCATTTTATATGTTTATTATCCATTTGCATTAATATTCTGTAAACTCTTATGTCCTTTGCATCTCTCTCTTCACCTCACCCTGTTGGAGTGAATATGTGCTTTACAATATTATTGATCTGTAATCTGCTTATAAAAGTAATACATACTTATCACAAGGCATGGAAAATAAAGAAAAGCATAAAAAGTAAAGATTGCTAGTATTCTCACAACCCAGAAGAATCACTAATTGATTTTGTTTCCTAGTAGGTAACTAGTTTTTTTCTCTTTCATTGATTTTTAAGTAATTTTTAAAACATGAAGGAAATTAATTCCTTACCTATGGTGCTTTTAAAAATCTTTGTGTATTTTTTTTGTTTATGGTGGTAATACATTTTCACATAAAATGCCAGTAATGTTTGCAAAGTTTTATCAATCTTTCCTCTTTTCATTGCTTAGACTAACTTTAGGTATGGAAATTTCTTTCAACTTAATTGCTGTTTTATTTTCAACTAATTTTTGAAATGTAGTGAGTTAATTAATCTAAAATAGGTTTTGTTATAGAATGAGATGTATGGATATGACTTGAATGTTTTTCCTAATTAGCCAGTAATTTCCAAAGTCACTTATTGAATAATCCATCTTTTCCTTTTGGTGAGTTGCTTGTTCTATCATAAATTAAATGCTTGCATACCTGAGGGAAGGTTTCTAGGCTATCAGTTCTCGTCCATTGATCTGTTCATTTCTTTTGTCAGTACCACATGGTTTTAAGTACTGTGGCTCTATAATGCATTTTAATATCTGTAATGCAAGTCCTTACTCCTAACTCTTTCCTAAAAGTATGCAGCTGTTCGTACTTGATTCTTCAAATGAATGCAATAAGAATTTTACTAGTCTATTTCTGTATTTATCTATTTTGTTGCTGTTTAGTTGCCAAGTCATGTCTGACTGTTTATGACCCCATGGGCTACAGCGTGCCAGGCTTCTCTGTCCATGAGATTTCCCTGGCAAGAATACTGGAGTGGGTTGGCATTTCCTTCCCAAGGAGATCTTCCCGTCCCAGGGATTGAAACCGCATCTCTTGCATTGGCAGGTGAATTTTTGACTACTGAGCCACCAGAGAAGCCCATATTTATCTTTATCTATGTCTGTATCACATACACATTGACAATGCAATGAAACTTCAGTTTTTCTGCAAAGAATGGATAACTTTAAAAAAAGATTTAATAACTAAAAACAAAGCAAAAAGAACACTCTGTGTGTGTGTGTGTGTGTGTGGTGTGTGTTGTGTAGCAGCCATACCTAGGGCTGTGCATTAGGGAATTAAAGACAAATGAGACACAGCCACATCCTTCAAGCAGCCCACAGACCTGCAGGGAGAGTCAGGTGCTCGAACAGGTGGCAACATTTCACAGCATTGAGCCACAAGGGTGATAAAGACGTACAAAGGAAAACTTCCATACTTCCAGCCTCACCCAGTGGTGAGCTTGTTGGTGGATGGGAAGGGGTGGGGACACCAGTGGCTTTATTCATTTGTTCACTTACTGAGCACCTTTTGCACTCCAGACAGGACTCCTGCCTCATGGGGCTTCCAGTCTAGAGAGAGACATAAAGGAATATGCCTGCTCATTTACATCCTGTGATGGATCTTCTGGATGGCCATGGGCAGGGTACAGAGAGAAAACAGAACAGAAGCTCTCCCAGGTCTTCAGGGAAGGGGAAGCTTCCCAGGGGAGATGGCTCTTTTGAACTGAGGCTTGAATGGGGGTAGAGGGCAGTCAGGCAAAGAGAAGTCAGTGGAAAAAGAATATTCCAGGTGGGGGCAGTATTTCAGAGTGCCCAGGGGTAAGAGGGCACCTTAGGGTGGAAGACAGGTGGGAAGCAGGGCTGCGGCATCAGTTACAGAAAGGACAGGGAGAGAGAGTGGGCATTACAGACCCTGACCACGGGAAGCTTAAGTTCCTTCTTGAGTCATTCTGAACTTTCCCTAAACGCAAACTCCCTTCCTGACTTGTGTTTTCCAAAGGACGGTGCTCCTTGGGAATGGGAAAGAGGAGAGATGCAAATGGTTTGAAAAGGAGGGTGGAGAGGGCTAGGGGCAGGAGAGTTGGAAGCGGGTGGTGTTTGGGGATCTGGATCACAGGAGCAGGGCCTCAGGGATTTGGATTGCAGAGCGGCATGCCAGCACAGCACACACAGCCTGAACCTCTGTCCGGGGCTCTTTGTCTTGGGAAAGACCCTGTGTCCCAGACAGGCCAGGTTTGAAGATATCCTTCTTTAGGGATTGGAGAGCTTGGGTATGGATCTGCTGGGCTTAGAACAAGGGTCAGCTGAAGACTAGAAGCCCTTGTTTTATGGCTGTTAGGTGAACCTTCAGGACTTTAGTGTGTCCAGAGGGATGGAGACAAAATAGTTAAGATAAAATCTTCCAACAGCTCTGCAGGATGAAAACTCAAGTCAGGTTATTTTGTTTTAATGAAGGTAATATGACATTTCTTGCACATCTGAATTTATGGAATAAGGTTCACATATAATATTCAAGTCTCCCATTACGCAAAATAGGAGATATATAGAAAAACAGGAAAGAAAAAAAATCTACATATCCAATTCTTAACTCCAGCTACTGTTAAAATTTTGATAAAGTTCTAAGTTTTGATATTAAGACTTCGGTTTTTACCTTGCTATGTGTGTGTGTGTGTGTGTGTGTATTAAATAGTTCTAATAATACTGTAGGTATAATTTTTATCTAACATCATAATACAGGAATTTTTTCTCTGTACCTATAAAGACTTGGGAGAATGAATCATATAGGAAAAAATGTATATAGTTAACTACATGACATTTAAAACATGGAAGTATAAAATTACTACTGAAAGGTAAACAATTAACTGTAGATGAAATTTGCATCTGATAAGACAAAGAATTAATGTTTTTATATGCCACATATTCACATGAACTGGTGAAAATAAGACAAAGAACACTGAAATATAAAACAAGTAACACATGAAAAGTTATCAAAGAGGAAATACATTTGGTCAACATAGAATATTATTTATTCTCACTAGATTTCAAAGGAATATAAATTGACCTTGACATACCATTAATCTTTTATCATATTAGATAAGATTTAAAAATATTTCATGTCCATTGTTTGGCAGTGTGAGGATAAGGTGAAATATACTACCTCTGACACATGGGGTTGTAGACTGGTACAAGGTTTGGGGAGAACTGGCATTATGTACCAAAAGCCTTAAATGTTTTCATTCATTCAGTAATTCCACTTCTGTTCTTTTCACGGTAGGATGTAATCAGAGGTAACCACAAAGATTTATGCATAAGCATATTCATCATAGCATTATTTATAATGGTGAAAAATTGGAAATAACCTAATGTCCATCCAACAGGAATTGGTTAAGTAGACTATTATGCACTCATTAGAATTTAGAAAACTGCATAACTGCATTGAAAAATGACTTCTCCATTTTTGTAAGGTTCTTACTAAAATGCAGAAGGAGATTTAGAAGTTTATTCTGTTTTTCACAAATGGGCTGAAATGTGTCTTTAGCACATCTGAGTGCTCCTGATTTTATAAACATTAAATTTAGACCCTCCTGAAAAGATTGGATCGCCCCCCTTGGCATTTGAGACCCTCTCAAATTCAAAACAGGTGGCTCAGACAGTAAAAATCTGCCTGCAATGCGGGAGACCCAGGTTCAGCCCCTGGGTTGGGAAAATTCCCTGGAGAAGGAAATGTCAACCCACTCCAGTATTCTTGCCTGGAGAATCCCACAGACAGAGGAGCCTGGCGGGCTACAGTCATGGGATCACAAGGAGTCAGACACAACTGATAACTAACACTTTCACTTCACTTTCAACCAAGGCTTAAGTTCTGTACCCGGCACACAGGAACAAGTAGAAGGCTTGATATTCTGCTTCCTTCTGTCTCTTTACGTCTGCTTGCTGGGATATTCCTTTCTCACCCCTACACAAAGCTTGGGAAATCACTCTCATGAAGAGAAAAAAAAATCTTGTGATAGATTTAATTTATAAGACAATCTCAATTCAGTAACTGAAGAAGTCAGCTCCATGTGATAATCCATTTCCAACTTTTTCCACCAGTCTGACTTCTCCCAGTCCCAGACCCCTACTTGCCCCCAGACCTTATGCAACTGGGGTCCCAGGGAAACCTGCCTTCATACTTACCTCCCTTCTCACTTTCAAGTCCACATTTCTCTGCCCCAGACAGTGGGGGAGTGGGGAGGAGAGCTGAGCACTCAGCAAGTTCTCACCTGGCTGGCAGAGAGTTCAAGGTGACTCTGGCTCTTGAGGGCTGCTTTTGCCAGCTCTTCACTGAAGAACTTTTCCATCAAGTGGATGATGCATGCCCCTTGGCTGACCACACTCTGTCTCATCCCCTGAGTTTCTGGTGGTCCATCTCCAAGGAGGGGAGCCTGCATCTTGCAGGCTGCCATTTTTCCTGTGTGGCCCAAGGGAGGTACTCCTGAAGACTCTGGGGAGCTGGGTTACCCCAAGTCTGTCCAAGTCAGCCAACCCTCATTTCTGCCCTCCGAATCTCCCAGGTTGACACAGAAACCTGTGTCCAGGTGGTGGACCACACACCAAGCTCCCTAAGTGACCCCACTGAAGGAATTCTCTCCCATCTCCTGGTGAAGTTGGGAGAGGAGGATATTACAGGCATCATCAAGCTTTCCAAAGAAATCCACTAATAGATCTCACCTCATCTCCTGTCTCTTAAGCCTTCATATATTCTCCAGATGGTTGAGGACTTCAACATTTATATAAGCAACCAGTTATCAGACACTTCAAGACTTTTGCAAGATGGCAAATGCAGCACCTACTGTCTTGATGCTTTATCCGGCTCTAAGAGAGGAAGACCCATCCTTAACATGCTGAAACAACCTTTCCGTATTCTCTTTCCCTCATATATCTGAAGCTTTATTCACATCAGACTCCTTGTTCCCCATGCTCTTTCAAGCATCCTTGCTCCTCTCACTTTTGAGCATCCTTACTCCTCTCACCTGACAAAAGTCCATCACCTGTCCTAGGTATTGCTCAGCGCCTCCCCCATCCCATCAGCTGCAGCAATCCCCATCTGCTGTCCTTGCCCGATATCAACCTCAACTGCAGAACATGTTCTGCCAGGTGAAAGAGGTAGGGTCTCCCTTAACTGAGCATAAACAAGAGGACAGATACCACGTTTTCATCACCTCCGTAATTCCTACATCATATTGCTAAGAACCCGGCATGCAGTAGGTGCTCAGAGAATGCTTGCTAAATCAGGCCCTTTGTATATGGCATTAACCTCAGCTACTGGGCTGTTTAAGGTCAAATAACAAAGGGGAGAGATGACCCCAGATGATATGAAGGATCATACAGTCCCAGAGAAGGCTGATGTCTAGGAAGGAGAAGAGATATCAGTGATCTGTGCCATCCTGAAAACTCAGAGAAGCAAGGGCCCACCAGAGCAGAACTTACTTCCGGGGTGAATCACAAGGCCCAAGTTCTGGGAGATTAACCAGACAAATGAAGTGCGGTGGTCAGGAAGGGTGACGACGTTAGCTCCTCGGAGAAAGGAGATGGCACACCTCAAGATTAATGTCTCCTGACCACCGGGTCTATTCAGGGCCTTCCGATGTCATGTTTCTATTCACTCATTCATCTTGACTGCACAGCTTGTGCAGGCAGAAGCCAGGGGCTGGTTGCACAAAATTAGGAAGGCTCCGAGAAACCCCTCAGGTCTTTGAGATACTGACTGTGACTTTGAGCTAGTATATAAAATTAAATAACTAGCTTCACAGGTTAACTGACAAGAACGAGAAAAAAAATCTGAATGTGCCTTTTCCACCCCTACCCCCAGCTTTGGGTTGGATTAGAATTGAGCATCCTTGGATCCGAGGAGTGTTTGCATGTAGAGGCTAGAAGGAAAACTCTACCAAGAGAAATAAGTAGGATCCAGCAGATGGCAAAGGTGAGGGGGGGTGCAACCTCTGTTTGCATGGAAACAAGCGTGACCAGAATTTCTCTGTAGGCATTTAATAATCTGGCCATAAGTGGGGATCGGGCATTTCTCTGGAAGCTGTCCTTCAAGTGCAGAGGTTTTACTTGGCACTGTTATTTATGGTGGCTTGTGGAATCAAGAAGAGGATTGTTAAAAATGAAGACTGGGTATAGCTCCCCAAGTTCATCTGCTGGGAATCTGCTCCATATAAACTATGGTGGGGACTGAGAAATTACGCAGCAAATCAGTTAGTCTGGAAAGCCTGAGTTGAGTCAACTGGACTAACTGTCTCCTGAGATTTTTGACAAATGGAAGAGCCATCCTCCTCCCTTTAACTTTAAGCCTGAAGGACAGGCTGGGGGCAGTGGAAGGGATGCTCAGAACACCATCCCCCTCCCAGAAAGAGGTGTCCCCACATGCATCAAGTTCTCAGACCTGTAGGGTGACTCCAGAGTCTGAGACCTGGGCTGGTGATCTATGTATACCCCTGCCTCTGGAGGTCAAGGTAAGCTCCAAATGCAGATCTAAAGCAGTGTCCGCAGAGGGTCTGCGAGATGGGTGAGAAATGTATGCATGTACATGTTCCCTTTACAAAGAGAACTCAGTTCTCCAGCCTTTACCAGCATCTCAGTGACATCTGTGACTTCCCACCAAGTAAAGAGCCTGGTTCCCGAGGTTACCTAATCTCAACCAGTGAAGCTATCAGCTGGTCTCTGCCAGAGGCCAAGGCTTCTTCCTTGTGCAGATGGCCCCTGACCCAGCTTCTCTTCATTTACATGTATTCAGGCTTCTGTGGGTGAGGGGAATTTCTCATTAATGGTCTTTATAAAATGTCCCTTGGAAACTTCAGAAAGACATTTTCAAGGCTTATCTCCTCAAGATCACTTGATATTCTGGTGACAGCCTCTCTCCCCTAGAGATTAAAACTCACCTACTTTCTCCCACCAGGAGTTTACCTAGTCAGGTTTGCTTTTTCAGTAAAGGTCTGTCGGACTTTTTGCCCCATCCTATGAGTATTATACATTTCTTATTTGGTTTATTTCAGGAGAGTTTATGTTTGTGAATGTTATAATAAATGGGGATCATTTTCTATTGCATTTATCAACTGATTATTTCTGATCAACTAGTGATTATTTTTCTATTATGTAATATTATGCTACCTTACTCAGTTCCCATTAATTCCAGTTGACTTATCAGTTGATTCTGTTGTTTTCTCCAGGTAACTAATCATATCACAAGCAAAAATATATTGAAAAAAATAATATTTTCTCTTTTTTGAAATGTATCCTGTTTTAAAATTTTCGGCATGATTGTCTGTGTGTGTGAGAGAGAGAGAAAGAGAGAGACAGTGAGAGAAACAGAGAGAAAAAATCTTTTTTTCCCCATTGTCTAGAAGAGTTAAATTACAGTGAAATTATCTATCCCTTACAGGATTGATAAACCTTGCCTGTAAAATCCTCTGATGTGATTCTAGCATCTTTATAGAGCTAGTTCTTTGACAAAACTTTTCTATTTTTTTTAGAGTCTCTGATTTATTTGTATTTTCTAGATTTTCTTAAGCCAATCTAAATGTGTTTCCCCTGAACATTATGAATTTTATGCAGTTTCCATATTTAGCAGAGTTGTTCATATAAATTTCTTAAAAGTCTATAAAACCTCTTCATATTTGTGATTATGTCTTTATTCTCAATCCTATTTTGGTCTCATTTTTCCTTGATTAGATTTCTTGGTTTTGAATATTTTATTCGTCGTTTCAGAGAACCCAATCTCATTTATTTAGCAATTCTGCTGACTGCATATTTATGCTTGTTATTTCTGTTAATTCCTTCTTCCTACTTTCCTTATGCTTTTTTGTTTTCTGCTGACATGCTAAGTTAAATTGTCAGAGTATATGTTTTTATTTTTGTCTTGTTTAATAAGAAAAACTTCTAAGATTATTACTATAATAATAAGTACAGCTTTGGCTGCAGCCCATAAGTTTTCCTATGTTGTTATCTCATTATTTTTCAAAGTCTATATTTGTAGTTGTAGTTTATCTTTTACTGGGTTACATGGAAATGTGTTTATTAAATTTCAAGTAATTTCTCATTTAAAATTATATTATTTACATATAGTTTGTTTGCATTGCAATCAGAGAATGCGGCCATTTTAACCTATTCAAAGAGTTTATTCAGATATCTTAGTGATCTATCAAGTAATTATTATTGTAAATATTTTATGGGCACTAGAAAAAAATCAAGCATTATCTCTGTATCTCTGTAGAGTTTAACATATTAAATCAATATTATCAATAAACTTTTGTGACACTGATGCATTAAGTGGACAAATAAAATATGGTCTCAAATTAGAAAAATACAGCTCTATTCTGCCACTAATGTTGTTTCTTTATGTTTATCTCTCTGTTTCTAATAGCTTTGCAGTATATCCTTTGATTTAATGCTATTCATAATAACAATAATAATAATCCTTAACGTGGATGAATGCAATTTAGTGATATGCTACAAGACTGTTAAGCACATTGAATGTCTTAGCTTTTCAGTTTTCCCAGACGGGCTATGAGAATCACCTACAGCTTGCAAGTGAAAGAAAATCTTAGTTGCCCAGTCATGTCCGACTCTGTTACCCCATGGACTGTAGCCACCAGGCTCCTCGATCCATGAAATTCTCTAGGTAAGAATACTTGGTAGTCATTCCCTCCTCCAGGGAGTCTTTCCAACCCAGGGATTGAACCCAAGTCTCCTGCATTGCAGGCAGATTCTTCACCGTCTGAGCCATGTATGAACATGATTTAGTGATATGCTAAAAACTGTTGAGCACATTGAAAACCTTAGCTTTTCACTTTTCACAGACAGGCTATGAGAATCATCCACAGTATACAGATAAGGAAACTGTCCATCACAGGGAGCATCAGGTGGGGTTGGACCAGAAAATGGAAACTTATTCCATTCCTATATTGATCGGTTCAGAGCTGGTGTTATGGAAGCTGCAAGCTATCCCAAGGTCATGAGCTTCTCCTCTGGGTTCAGCTACTCTCAGTACTCAAATCTGAACTGAACCGAGGCCTGACTGACCTCTGATTCAGGGCAGCTCTCCTGCCTCCTTTGTGTCTAGAAGAGAAAAAGGACCTCTGATTCTTAAGGCCATCAAATTCCCCCAACCCTGATTGTTACTGAGCACTGAATGACCCTTGAATTTAGGGAACTCTAGCTCCCATCCAAGCCTTTGTTGATGCTGAAAACCCAGTAACTTGGACCCAACCTGCAGAGGTAGGCCAAGAGTCATCCTCCCAAGACCTTGGGAGCTGCTGGGTGTTCCATCAGGTGCCCTTGTTCTCTTTCAGCTCTGAATTCCCCTTTGGGAAAGGAAGAGGCACATCTTCCTCTTCATCTCCTCTCTGGTGCCCATCAATAATGTTTGGCATCATCTCATTAGTGAACTCTCAGGAGAGTGGGGAACCAACTGCAGAGTGCTTCCCTTCTGACTTATCCACCCCCTCGTGGAAGCGCCCATTTTGATAGGACGATGGAGAGAAGAAGAGAAGAGAAATATGCCTGCATACAGGCTTTCCTGGTGGCTCAGATGGTAAAGAATCCGCCTGCAATGTGGGAGACTTGGGTTCGATCCCTGGGTTGGGAAGATCCCCTGGGTGGCATGGCATGGCAACCCAGTCCAGTATTCTTGCCTGGAGCATCCCCATGGACAGAGGAGCCTGGCGGTCTATAGTCCATGGACTTGCAAAGTTGGACACAACTGAGCAACTAAGTACAACACAGCATGTACATGCATGCACATATAAATTAAAAAGCAGAGGCATCACTTTGGCAGCAAAGATCTGTGTATTCAATGCTATGGTTTATCCAGTAGTCATGTATAGATGTGAGAGTTGGATCATAAAGACTGAGCACTGAAGAACTGATGCTTTCAAACTGTGGTGCTGGAGAAGACTCTTGAGTCCCTTGGACAGCCAGAAGATCAAACCAGTCAATCCTCAAGGAAATAAACCCTGAATATTCAGTGAAAGGACTGGTGCTGAAGCTGAATCTCCAATACTTTAGCCACCTGATGCAAAGAGCTGACTCATTTGAAAAGACCCTGATGCTGGGAAAGATTGAGGGCAGGAGGAGAAGGGGACGACAGAGAATAAGTTGGTTGGATGGCATCATTGACTAAATGGACATGAGTTTGAGCAAACTTCAGGAGATAGTAAAGGACAGGGAAGCCTGGCATGCTGCAGTCTGTGGGGCTGCAGAGTCAGGCAAAACTGAGTGACTGAACAACAACAATACCTGATTTTGGGTGTAAGGTTAAGCCAGGATCACAGAATCAGTTGAAGAGCTTTAAATTTTTGTTTTTTATGATCTGAAACAGTTCATAAGATATATATTCAGTAAAGATTGGGAGAAATTACCCATAAAGTTGCCTGAACTTGATACATTTTTTAAAGATTGTTATGTGACTCCCTTTCATTTTATTCTCTGTGATTATTTGTATATTATGGTGGTTCATCTCATCCTGAGATGATATTCACTGTTTACATTATGTTTAAAATTTTGATTGAAATGTTTACATTTATTGGTGCAAAGCTGTGTATAGATTACTCATAAACTTTCATAATATTGTCAGTAGCTGTGCATCTATCCATTTTTTTCTAATTTTTTTCTCCCTTTTTTTCTTCTTGATTAGTCTTGTGAAAAGTTTTATTTTTTTATTAGTCCAATTAAACAAGCTTTTGAGGTTGCATTCATTTTTAAAATCTCTGCTTTAGTGAATGGTCCCATTATCTTTGTTAAATATGCTCATAGAATGTTAGCTTAATTTTCATTTATTATCTAGCTTTTGAGTTTTAGGTTTGCTTCTTTTACTTTTCAATCTTCTTTATTTTCTGCTGTGTTGAATTTAAGACTATCCAGATTCACATGAGTACTCATACATCTTTACACGTAGGGTCTTCACTGGCATTCATTTTTAAGGAGTTTCTATCTCTTTTTTATTTGAACTTACTTCTTAATTCAGGAGTTATTTACTAGCAGCAATAGTAAAATTAATAATAATAACAGTTGAGGAGTTAGTAATAATTTCTATTGCTGACAGTTGAGTAGGGTTGTTATGATTTGGTGATTATTGCATTTAGTCATAGAATATACACCTGTATTTTTACATTTTATAATTTGTAGACTTTCTTTGTATAAGTACTTATGAAAGGACATAAGTACTTATTTATTTCAAAATAAGTATTCTCTGCTTAATTTGGTGTATAATTTTGTCTATGTAAATAAAACAAGATTTAGCTATTTATTAGAAATATTTAAAAAAAATAATAGGTATACATTAAATTTCTTATGCATTTATTCCTTTATTCTCTCCAATCTCTATTGATGCAATAGCAAAATAACTGAAATAGTAATAACCCATAAAGATAAAGAGAATGGAAGAGGAATCAACAGTGTTCACAGATAGAAATTAAATGTTTCAAAGATAGGAAACAGAGCAGGGGTAAATAACACAGAAGAGCCAAGGAAAATGAAATCTTTGTGCTGACAGAGGGGAGAGCAGTGAAAACAAATTCATTTCCCCCCAGGACTCTGGGAAGGTTTGGGATTCAGCGGCACCAGTCACCAAGGTTGCACATCTGTAGTGAGCAGTTAGATGTTACCCCCCAATGCCTTTTCCAATCTTTTTGTCTTCCATGTGTAGCCAAGGATATATCCCATTCCCATCTCTACAGGAAATGGGAGTTTTATTATGTTTAGAATTGAGAGGCTCCAGATGTGGGGAAACCAGATGTAGCTGGGAGAGAAGGTACTAAATTGAAAACAAAAGGAACAAGTAAATCCAAATCCAGAATGGTCACACTTCACATCTCATACCTTGCCATCTTTCCAGGGTGTCAGCAATTGGTATAACCCCTCTAGAAAGTATATTAAAAGGATTATTTCCTGGAGAAACCAAATGGATACAAATAAAAATCTTTACAAGGTCTGTCATTAGGGAGCTTTACAACAGAAAGACAAAAATGCTGACAGCCTGATTGCACCACAGTGGAGGCCCACAGTGGTGATCTGATGAGGGCACATGGAGCTACCAATGAATTTAAAGCCTTGCTCTTAAATATGAACATAGAGCCCAAAGTCACAAAGCATGTGAGAAAACTCAACATGAAGGACACAGACTAAGACAAATAGGGGACACAGAAATAAAACCAAATAAGAAAACTAAAAAGGACTTAGAGGAGTAGACAATAGATGGAAGAAAATAAAATAAATAGTAGAACAAAGAGATAAAATGATGAGCAATAGGAGAGAAAAGATGAAAAACGTGTTGAGACTACCCAGGAATTCCTGTAGCTGGCCAGCAGGAGAAAATTCTAGGGAGAACATCACCAAAGAAGTAATAATGATAAATTGTTAGTTTGGTTGAATCTATGAAACACTGAGCAGAAAGGACAATGAAAGAACCTCTATGCCAACCACATCATCACACAACTTCAGGAAACTAAGGATTAACAGAAGACCTTAAGAATTTCAGAGAGGGAATAAAGTAAAAAATAAATAAAATAAAAATGCTATATACATACAAAGAAGTAGGAAACGAGATTATAATTCTTCTCCACTGTAACACCATAAGCCAGGTGAACAAGCTTACAAAAGATTGTAAGAGGAATTTCTCTGGGGTAGGAACATGTGAAGTGCTCAGAAATGTGCCTGAAGACTTGCAATAATACTGACGTATATTTGACGGGTCTTTTAGAGCATTTAATGAGAGATAGCTCTTGATGCATGGAACACTGAGTAATTAGAAAATAAAGCAATTGTCAATGTCCCAGAAAAACCAAAGAATTGTGCAGAAAAATTATTGTATACTGCATGGCTAGGCAGAAAGCAATATGGCCTTATTAATACAAACATTTGTTGTTTCCTTCAGTAGCTCAGTCACGTCCGACTCTTTGCGACTCCATGGCCTGGAGCATGCCAGGCTCCCTTGTGCTTCACAATCTCCCAGGGTTTGCTCAAACTCATGCCCGTTGAATCAGTGATGCCATCCAGCATCTCATCCTCTATTGTCCCCTTCTTCTCCTGCCTTCAATCTTTCCCAGCATCAGGGTCTTTTCCAATGAATCAGCTCTTCAAATCAGGTGGCCAAAGTATTGGAGCTTCAGCACCAGTTCTTCCATTGAATATTCAGGGTTGATTAATATAAGCATTAATTAATATAAATTAATTATTATAAACATTAGTTACTGATTTAACTATAAATTGTGATGTAGATATATTGATTAGCTAATCCATAGAATCAAGAGAAGGTATTTATTTAATCAAGATAAGGTAAAATGGGGAGTGGATATGGGAATACAAAAAAAAAATGTAACTAATAAAGCAAGAAATCAAGGGAATGGCAGAGGATGAGATGGTTGGATGGCATCACCAAAGATAATCTGGAGAAGGAAATGGCAACCCACTCCAGTATTCTGGCTGGCATAATCCCATGGACAGAACCTGGCAAGCTGCTGTCCATTGGGTCACAAAGAGTCATACATGACCGATATGACTATAGATCAGGTCAGGAGTGTCTAAGTAGAGACTAAGATAAACTAAAGAGTGCTTTGACACTATTATAACTACACATTTATTATTTGGATAAATATATAAAATATTATATACATATATATATACACAAGTATATGTGTGTGAAAGTTGCTCAGTTGTGTCTTTGCAATCCAATGGACTGTAATCAATCAGGCTCCTCTGTCCATGGGATTCTCCAGGCAAGAATACTACAGTGGGAAGAGATTCCTTTCTATAGGGCATCTTCCTAACCCAGGGATCAAACCCGGGTCTCCTACATTCCAGGCTTTTTTTTTTTTTTTATCTGAGAAACCAGGGAAGCCCATATATATGTGTATGTGTATATACATATGTGTGTGGAGCCAAATTATGATCAACTTTGTTAATTACCTTAGTACCCTTATCCAGACACATGATTAATGCCATAGGATTCACACAATTCAGTAGGAATAGAAATGGGATGATCATCTTTAAAAATAGCTGATAGGTCAAATGTACATAGATTGATAGATGATAGATAAAAGTGAATCTTGATCATGTTATGGTTAACTTTATTTGAATCCAGCCAATCTGACAATTTCTCATTATTATTTCTTTGTTGGTATTCTCCCCTAAATTTTCTCCTACTGGTGAGGTACAGGAATTATTGCATAGACTCAACACATTTCTCATCATCTCTGGTGAATTTACAAAACTGTTGAAAGACAGATTCAAGTTCTGTAAACCCCGAGAAGAATTAACACCAATTAAATTGCATTTAGGAACATCATAGTATTTTGCTATAGACCAAATAATAAGAGAAAAGCTTAAAAGCAGTCAGTTGTGGGGAAAAGAACATTATCTTGAAATGGGTAAAACAAAAGATTGACAGCTATTTTTGTGACAGAATGACAGCAGCCAAAAGATAAGAGAACAGCCTCATTAATGTGCTGGGATAAAATAAGTTCCAAGGTAGAATTTTATAACTTGGAAAAATATCCTTCAAAAGTAAAGATAAAATGAAGTTAGTTACAGACCAAAAAGGAGGAGAATTTTATCTCTAGCAAACTTGCTAAAAAAAAAAACACTAATGAGAGCTCTTTGGACTGAAAAAAAGAAAAATAAAATATCTTGCAGAGAATCACAGAAATGTATGAAGAAATTAAACACAAAATCAAAGGGTAAACATATAGGTGAATATGAATGCACATTGACCAATAATGACTGCATAGAACAATAATAATATCTTGCAGGGTTTTAAACATGCAGAATTAAAATACATGACAACAAAATTACAAAACGCAAAAAATCCACACTTTGAACACTATGAGGGAAATGGAAAAGTAACAATTTGCATCATATGGTAATATATCAAGGAAAGGCGTTACAATCTCTAGAGCAACTACAAGAAGAATAAAATTATAGATAGATAAGCTAATAAAGAAGAGAAAATGAATAATGAGAAGTTTTTGATTAATGCAAAAGAAATCAAGAAAAAAGAGGCAAAGAAACATGGAAAAGTGAACTACAGAAAAACAAGTAGTAATATGAAGGAAATAAATAAATAAGTGATCATATTAAATATAAATGAATAAATATTCCAGTTAACAAAGATAGTCACACTGGATATAAAGACAAAAATATAACTGTATTCTGCTTTAAAGACTCACAACTTTAAGTGTAAGAACACAAAATTGTTACAAGGATGAGAA
The DNA here is from genome assembly GCF_963930625.1 of Muntiacus reevesi. Classification (NCBI taxonomy): domain Eukaryota; kingdom Metazoa; phylum Chordata; class Mammalia; order Artiodactyla; family Cervidae; genus Muntiacus; species Muntiacus reevesi. The sequence goes on along the minus strand of NC_089250.1, from coordinate 254,179,910 downwards.
GTAAGCTGATGTTGCTATACTAACACCAGACCGACTAGATTTAGAAACCAGAAACACTACTAAAAATAAAGACATTTCATAAAGATAAAGAGATGAATCCAAGGAACAGAATCACATTCCTAAAGTAAATGTACACAAAAAACTAACTTCAAAATATAAGAAGCAAACAGTGATAAATTTGAATTAGAAATAGGAAAAAACAGTAATCAGAGAGAAGTACTCTAAGATACCTTTAATTTAATGTGGTGAAGAGCCTTTATAAATTTTATAATTTTATACTCACTTTTCATTCTTGAAACTAGTTTGGTCATTTTGCATTCTCTTTTTTTACATATTGCTTTTTGGTGGGGAGGGTAGGTTTTAACTCCATATTCATAAGTAAGATTGGTCTATAACTTTACTTTTCTATGTTGTTGTTGTCTTATTTTGATACTCTTATTGTGCTTGGCACATGAACTAACTTGAGAACTGCACTCTCTTTTTGTTTTCTGAAGGTGTTTATAAAGTTTTTGTAGTATTTGTTTCTTCACTATTTGGTAAAAATTACCTTCAAAATCACCTGTGTCTAATGTTTCCCTTGTGGGGGAATTTTTAACTATTGATTCAATTTATTTAATGGGTATAGGACTACTAAAATTTAATATTTCTTCTTTGATCAGATTGGTTGATTTATTAAATTTGTCCAGTTCACTTAAATTTCCAAAATGTTGCATAAAGTTGAAAAAAATAAGCTTTGCTCTTTTAATTTCTGCTTTATCTGTAGTTTTTCTTTCCTTTTTCATCCCTAAAATATTTTATTTGTGCCATCTATCTCTGTTTTTTTGTAATGATTCATCTTACTAGATTGGTCTATTTTTATTAGCCTTTTATTTTATTTTTTTTATTTTTCATTTTTTAAATTTATTTTTATTTGGAGGATCATTGCTTTACAATGTCGTGTTGGCTTCTGCTGTATAGCAATGTGAATCAGCTGCAAGTCTACATATATCCCTTCCTTCTTGAGCTTTCCTCCCCCCATCCTACGTACCTAAGGCATCACAGAGCACCAAGTCAAATTCCCCGTTTGATACAGCAGCTTCTCATCAGCTATCTACCTTACACATGGTAGTGATATACATCAATACTACTTTCAATTTGTCCCCCTCTCCTTCCTTCACTATGTCCACAAGTCTATTCTCTGCATCTGAGTCTCCATTCTTGCCCTGCAAATAGGTTCGTTAGTACCATTTTTTCTAGATTCCACTTTAAAATGAAAAATTATTAGCTTCTTTTAAACCTCTCTAGTATCACTCTGGCTTTATTGTATTAATTTCTATTCTACCTTTAATATTTAACTCATTTCTAATGCAAATGATATAAATTTCTTTTATATGCAAGTTTCTTGCCTTTACATAAATTATGGGATTGTATATCTATACATAACTATGGTTAGTATATTCAAGAGTTATATACCTATTATATATACGATATGTAAAATGTTTATATCTAACATACTATTTAATTATTTAAAATTTTGCATGTTGCTACTTGCGTTTTATTTTTATAAATATTTCATTTATTTCTAAAAAGAAAATTTATCTTTTAAAGAGAATTATTTTATATTTATACAGATTTTTTAGTTTAGTTCAGATTTCCTACATCCTCAATGATTTATTTTTGTACCTAATTTATCATTTAATAAAAGGAATGTATTTAAATCTGGTTTGATGATAGACTGGTCGGATTCTCCCTTTAGTTATGATCACTGCTATTTCCATACTGTAAAGCTATGGTATTAAATTCAGAGGTGCTTAGAACTCAATATGGGGTTATACATTTTATATTCAATAAGGTTTTTCTATCTTTTCTAAGGTTCATATTGCTCTATCAGCTCCATTTTCATTGCTTAGTGTTTACCTAGTATATCCTTCTTCATCTTTTTGTTTTTGACCTTTCCAAGTCTGAATATTTTGAATATTTCTCCATTTTTTAAAATTTAAATGCAACCAAAAATCTTTATCTTTTACCAAGAAAGTTTAGTCCATCTACATTTGTTGTGAAAATTCATATAATTGGCTTTAGCTCTATATTTATATTTTTATTTTTTCCTTCTTTTCTTTGTTATTTTCATCCTTTTATATATATTTAATTTAGATGATTGATTTTATCCTGTTTCTTACTCTTCTGGTTAACCAGTCTTTATCCTCTTCCAAAATAATACAATCATCTTAGAATATTTAATACCCATTACTAATGTCTGCTATTTCCCCCAGCTTTTTATTTTTACTCAATTTGTACTGAATGATTTAGAAATCATAATATTGTTTTAAATGGTCATTGTTTAAGTAGATATACCCACATATATATCATTTTCTTGCTCACCATTCAGTCCTACATCTCAAACCTTTTTTCTGGATTATAAATAATGGCCTCTAGGCATTTCTTTTTAAACAGTTTATTCTTTTAAAACTCTGCAAAAAAAAAAAAAAAAAGCAAAAGTGTTAGTCACTCAGTTGTGTCCAACTCTTTGTGACCCTATGGACTGTAGCCTGCCAGTCTCCTCTGCCTAGAAGATTCTCCAGGCAAGAGCACTGGAATGGGTTGCCACGTCCTTCTCCAGAAGACCTTCCCAAGCCAGGAATGGAATCGGGGTCTCCTACACTGCAGGTAGATTCTTTACCATCTGAGCCACAAGGGAAGCTCAAAATTCTACAAGCCATTCTTTATAATATATATTTATTTCATCTTACTTTTTGCAAGATATAATTTCATACCCAAAGGTACTAACTTAAGAGTAATTTTTCTCAGAATTTTAAGGTTTTTCCATTTCCTGGCTTCTAGCATTGCTGCTGGTAAGTCAAATGTCACTGTACTTATCATTTCTACTTAGTGTTTTTCTTTGTTTCTGGTCACTTTTAAGGTTTTACTCTTTGAAGGGTTTTACAGATGTAGCTTTATTCATATTCATTCTCTTTGGGAGTAGTTGAGCTTCCTCAATCTGATGATTAGAATTTTTTATCATTTCCAAAGATTTGCAGACATTATATCTTTGAATATTGTCTCTCCTCCAATTCTCTTAATATATTTATTCTGGAACTCTGAAGAGGCATATGTTAGATTTTCACACCCTATTCTCTATGTCTGCTTAATCTGTGTGTAAAGGTCTTAATTCCTAGAAATTCTACTAATTTTTTCAGACATTCCTAATAATTTTTTATAGTTGTTAGTTTCATACTTACACTTTTGAAACTCTCCTTTATTTATTTAATCCTGATAAACACAATTTTAAATATTCTGAATTTTATCAATGCAGTAACTATGGGTCTTGCATGTCTGATCATTCTGTAGTTTGTATTCTACTAATTCTTGCTATGGAGGCTCACTTCCTCATGTGATCTATAATTTTTGATTACGAGTGCATATTTTCTGGAATTTTATCTATTGGAGATTTTTGAGACCTAAGTTTAAAGTGGTTCTTCCAAAGAATATTTCATTTAGCTCTGCTAGACACATATGAATATTGCCAACCTGAAACTACTTTAAACTAAAGTTTCTTGGGGAATTTCAGGCCACACTGGTAGTGTGAATTCAAGTCCCAAACTCATGCAATGATTTATATTAAAAATTCTTGGAAGAATCTTTCTTCTTTTTATTCCCTCCATCTAGAGCCAAAGACAGAAGGGTATTTCATTTTCTCTGTGGGGTTGTTTTTTCCCTAGTTTGCTTTAGAGAGTTGCTGGCTATATATAGCTGCCTCTGATCTGACCACCCACCTTGAACATGCACAGATTTTGTCTCCCTACCCTGCTTAGGTGGCTTTTAAATATTCTATGACACATTTTTAAATCTTCTGTAGCAAATGTGTTTTTTTTCTAACATTAAGTCCACCATATTGTTAGAAAAGAGTGAATCTAGTTCCATTGTTCTTTTACCCATATACTGCAGAGCCCAAGTTAGAAAATAGCATAATTTTTATCCTATTATAACTGACATTTTCTCTCCTTTTCTCCAGTCGTTCTTTCCATTTGAAATAAAAATATTTCACCAGAGTTATGTACAGGAATTGATCACTTTTTATTAACCTTGTAAACACTTAGCCATGTGAATTTTTAGATTTATGTTTCTATTCATCAAATCTAAGAGATTTATCCTATTATAGCCTTGATAATTGACTTAGTTATATTTTCCTGATTTCTTCTTTAGGAATAGCAGTGGTTTTTTTGTTTTCTGTTTTGCTTTTTGTACATTTTTTTTCTTCACTGTTTCTCCCTATATCTCAAATATTTTTTTCCTGGGATTGTGAAAAGTGTATATATGGATTGCTGAATATTTGAAAGAATATTTGTATATTTGTTATCTTCTCCTTATTTATCTTCTTGACCCTTAGAACATCTATCTTCTTAATCCAAAAAGAAAATTCTGCCCTCTTAAAGCTTATTGTGTTTGTTCTCTGTATCACTGGTTTTATTCTCTTTTGTGTCATTTTGGCAATTTAATGCTTCTAATGTCATTTTTGCCTGCATTTTTACTTTATTTGCTTGATTTCAATATTTTGGCTCACTATTTTATCTTTCACCTCATTTTACAGAGTTCACTTTTCTCTGAATTTAACTTAAAGCACATGGTAAACAATACAGTATATTTTAAGTATGTTATAATTGCCATATTCTTCTGTTTAAGTAATGCAGAGTCTTTTCAAAGGTGCCGTTTTTGGTCATATTATTCAAGCTAAAACAAGAAGATGTCTACCCAAACTGGATATATGCCCCAAACAGTGTGAGCAAATTCTCCTCTGGTCCCCCCCTCACCACCTGGACACTCACAGATCTGAAACTGGCAGAGGAGCTGACATAGTTTGCAAACCTGCTTAGTCATAATGCAGCTAGAGAGGAGTAGGGAGGATGCTAGGAGACAGTCATAGCAGGGACATTGCAATTTGCTATGGTTCCCTCTTTGTATTCACTAAAACCATCCACCACAGATTAGTTTTTCATGTGATGCTTTCCCTTCAGATTTGTGTCTACTTCCAGTATGGGATGTCATTTCATCTGGCCTATTTCCTGACCCCACAGTTACTACCTTGAGAAGGGTCATGGCTGTCACAGGGAGTCTTTAAAAAAAATTATTTACTTTTTTTTTTTTTTAATTATTTACTTTTAAATGGAGGATAATTGCTTTACAGTGTTGTGTTGGTTCTGCCATATAGCAACATGAATCAGGCATAGGTATACACATGTCCCCTCCCTCTTGAACGTCCCTCCCATTTCCCACCTCATCCCAGCCCTCTAGATTGTCACAGGGTGCCAAGTTGAGCTCCCTGCATCATATAGCAAATTTGCACTATTTTACATATGATATTTATATGTTTCAATGCTACACTCTCAATTTGTCCCACCCTCTCATTCCCCGACTGTGTCCACAGTCTGTTCTCTATGTCTGTGTCTCTACTGATGTCCTACAAATGGGTTCAGCAGTACCACTTTCTTAGATTCCATATATATGCCCTAATGTACGGTATTTGTTTTTCCCTTTCTGATTTCATTCTATGTAGCAGGTTCTAGGTTCATCCACCTCACTAGAACGGACTCAAATTCATTCCTTCTTATTTCTGAGTAATATTCAACAATATGTATGTACCACAATTTCTTTATCCATTCATCTGTCGATGGATATCTAAGTTGCTTCCACATCTTGATTATTGTAAATAGTGCTTCAATGAACACTGGGGTACATGTGTCTTTTGGAATTGTGTTTTACTCAGAGTCTTTTATATCTGGTATTTTTGCATTTGCTCTTTTGTACTTACCTTGGATTAATACCTCCTGGAGCAGCTTCTTCCCAGGGTGTCAGTCTACAATAGTGCAAAGACATGGAGCTCACATCCATCTCGTGAACTGACCTGCCTACACTTCTCTTCTCAGCATTTAAAATGCAGACATTTGGGTAGATTCTGCCATGATCTCCTCTATTCACATGACACCTAACTGCTTTCTCAGTTAGGTTGAGAAGTCATTTTCTTCATTTTTGATCTATCTGTGCTATTTTCAGCAGTAACTTCTTGCAGTTTCTGGCCTATTCATAGGGCACACCTTCTCTGTTTTCTAATGAAGTGCTAGTTTATCACTCTTTCTTTAGTCCTTTTATTATTTTGGTCAGTATTCAGGTGGGGCACATTAAACATGTAAGATGACCTTTATTTACTCAGAAATCTATCTTAATTAGAACTCTGCAGATTCTTATGTGTTTAATACATATTTACATCCTCAGCACCAGGGATACATTAGTGAACAAAGCAGACAAACGTCCCTAGCAGAGGAAATAGGTAAAAATTAATAGATTTTGCTGATAAGAAAACTATATAGTATGTTAGAGGTTGACTTGTGCCATAGAAGAAGAGAGAGCAGGGTAAAAGAACACGGGGATCAGGAATAGCCTCACTGAGAAGATAATATTGAGCATTAGTGGCACATTAGTCAGGGTTCCCCTGAAAAACAGAATCCATAGGAAATATATAGACATATAGGAAGTGGTTGACTAAAAGGGACTGGTTCACACAATTCTGGAGGCAGAAAAGTGCTACGATCTGTTGACTGCAAGCTGGAGGCCTGCAAAAGCTGATAGTAGATTCCAGTCCAAACCCAAGGAACTGAGAACAGGAGAGCCAATGGCATTATTAAGTCCACTTCTGAGTCCAAAGGCCTGAGAACCAAGAAAGCTTATGTCTAAGGGCAGGAGGAGGTAGATACAGCAGCTCTAGCAGAGAGAGTAAATTCCTTCTTCCTCTGCCTTTTTGCTCTATTCAGGACCTCAAAATCTTGGATGATAATGCACCCATACTGGTAATAGTGATCTTTACTTATGCTTCTTATTTAAATGTTAATCTCTTCTGAAGAAACCCTCACAGACACATCCAGAAATAATGCTTTGCCAGCTATCTGGGCACCCCCTAAACCCAGTCAAGTTGACATGTAAAATTAACCATCGCAAATGTGAAGGAGCTGAGAAAGTTGGCCACGTGGCTTCCTGAGGGATGGTTGTCCCAGCCGCTGGGAAGAGCCAAGGTTAATGCTCAAGGCCCAGCAAGGAATTCAGTACAGTCAGAGAAGAGAGTAGCAAGGGGGAAGACTGGCAATGTGGAGCCCATCGTATGGGCACTTGTATGTCTATTGAGATACAGGGCTCTGATTGTTACCTAATGGGATATGAGGAGCCAGGGTAGGGTTTTGAAGAGGGGAAGGCTATGACCTACTCCATACTTAAAGGCTCACTTTGGCTGCATTGAACACAGAATTCCTGGGATGCAATCAGAATTCCCAGAAGATAGTTGATGGCTCCTGAGGTCACTGAACTGACTCCAATGTGTGGTGTTCACCCAGACTGCACGTGAGAATCATCTAGGAAGCTTTTAAAACCCCAGTGCCATGTCTGTACCTGAAACCAATTAAAATGAGAACTTCTGAGGTGTGTCCCAGGAATTAGCACTGTGCAGCCAAGGTGGTAAATCACAGTTTTCAACAAAAAGAAAGCCCCCTTGGCCACTCACTGGACTGTGAGTTGCTAAAAGAGAAGGGCCATGTTTCGCATTTGGCTGCGTCCATGGCACACATTTGGCACATTGTAGAGATGAATTAATCCATACGATGTCAATTTCACCAAAATGGGAACCCAGAATATTGATGGAAGTGTGTGGTCTTCCCAGGCCAGAGCTCAGAGAGAGGCTTCTGCAGGGTTCTCAAGAATGGTTTTCGAACAGAAGCTTCAGTATCGACAAGAAAGAGAAAGAAAGGAAGGAAAGAAAGAGCGAGAGAAAGAAAGAAGGAAATCCAAGAGAGAAGGAAAGAAGGGAAGGAAGGAAGCAAGGAAAACAAAAGGAGCTTTTCAAGATGTGGAAAATCTGCCTTTCAGTTCTGCCTCAGATGTGAGTGCACCAGACGTGTGATGATGCTGACGTCCTTGCAACTTGTCCTGGCTAAAATGCTGAGATTTTGGTGCAGGGCAGGGCTGAGGGTTTCCTCAGTTTCCCCTGTGGGCCCAGACTTGCCCTCAGGAGGAGCTAATTTACTCGGAGAGGCTGAGGTCCCCTCCAGCCCACAGACCTCAGAGAGCTCCCAGCTGCTGCCACCACCTGTTCCCCTCTGCCGCTGCATTGCGAAATCTCAGCTTAGGTCATCCTGTTGGGTTCATCCCAAGGTCAGGCTCATTCCCCAGGAATGCAGTCCTTGTGCAGAGGTCTTTCACAGCCCACAAGGCCCCTCGCTCATCTTCACCAGCTCTTCACAGCAGTTCCAGGGCTGCTGGGTAAATGTCATGCACCCAGGTGCCTGAGACTATCCGCTCACCCTGGAGGTCGGCTGTTCTCCAGTGTTCCCCAGGTCCTCCCAGCGTCTGGAGCGCCACGTGTTCAGGATGCTGAGAAGCGCTGCAGTCCCAGCACATGGCGAAGGGAACCACCTCCAGGACCGTAGGGACGGGCTAGCCTAGACCCATGCTATTTGATGCCATGCCACTGACCACATGCGGGCAATGAGCACTTGAAATATGGCCAGGGCAACTGAGAAAACTTGCTTTATTTTGTTTAAAATCAAACTAAATGCCTGATCTTGATTCAGCTATTGAATCTGCTGCTGCTGCTGCTAAGTCACTTCAGTCGAGCCCGACTCTGTGCGACCCCAGAGATGGCAGCCTACCAGGCTCCTCCGTCCATGGGATTTTCCAGGCAAGAGTATTGGAGTGGGTTGCCATTGCCTTCTCTGATTGAATATTTCTAGGTATGTTTAAATATGTTTGGAGCAGCTTAGGTATTTGAATCTACTTTTACAACTGTAAATTTTGTGAAATCAAAATACAGATCAAGAAAACTTTAACATTCAAATTTAGATGTACTGTAAGTATAAAGTACACTGAAGACTTTACAAAAACACAGAACATAAAATATCTCAGTAATACTTTTATATTTATAACAGGTTGAGATGATAATAGTTTTGCTATCTTGGGTTAAATAAACATATTATTAAAATTAATTTCACCTTTTCTTTGTTAATGTAGCTACTGGAAAATCTAAAATTACATACAAGCTCACATTATATTTCTGCTGGACAACATCGGAATTTGTCTAGGGAGGAAGACCTTCCACCATCCCTAAGCAGATGGAGGGTGGTACCAGTAGACATACCAGACCATGAAGTAGACCATGAATAAATCAGCTCAGGGCTAAGAAATGTCTTCCTTAGGTCGGAATTCCTGCTCCCTCCTTTGTTGTTTCAGTGCCCAGTCGTGTCCAACTCTTTGTGACCCCGTGGACTGCAACACGCCAGGCTTCCCTGTCCTTCATTATCTCCCAGAGTTTGCTTAAACTCATGTCCATTGCGTCAGTGATGCTATCCAGCTGTCTCATCCTGTTGCCCCCTTCTCCTCCTGCCCTCAACCTTTCCTAGCATCAGAGTCTTTTCCAGTGAGTCAGCTCTTCATATCAGGTGGCCAAAGTTTTGGAGCCTCAGCTTCAGCATCAGTCCTTCCAATGCATAGTCACCGTTGATTTCCTTTAGGATTGACTGATTTGATCTCCTTACTATCCAACAGTCTCTTCCTGCCTCCCAAATCCTGTTGGTTCAAATGATTATGGGTATGTGAAAGTGTTAGTGGCTCGGTTGGGTCTGACCATTTGCAACTCCATGGACTGTAGACCTCCAGTCTCTTCTGTCCATGGAATTCTCCAGGCAAGAATCCTGGAGTGGTTGCCATTCCCTTCCCCCAACAGATCTTCCTGATCCAGGAATCAAACCTGGGTGTCCTGCATTTCAGGAAGATTCTTTATCATCTGAACCACCAAGGAAACCCCACGGAGGTTGGTTATTTCTAGCATGGAGTCTGCCTTGGGAGTCAGGAAAAAACAGAACTGTCACCCAGGGGAGTCCTGCTACCTTCCTCATGGTGACTTTCCTCATAGCTCAGTCGGCAAAATCTGCCTGCAATACGGGAGACCTAGGTTTGAGTCCTGGGTCGGGAAGATCCCTGGATAAGGAAATGGCAACCCACTCCAGAATTCTTGCCATGGACAGAGGAACCTGGTGAACTACAAACCATGCATAGCCCAGTCACAAGAGTTGGACACAAGTTAGTGACTAAACCATCACCATTAAATTCATATGGTTATCTTTTAATAATGCTTTACTTGGACCATTAAAAAATTGTGACAACATACTGAAGTAGTACATAGACCTATAGAAAGGTATCCTTTACAAATATACCTTATGTCTTTAATTCTTTTATATTAACTTTATACTTTTCATTGCACTGATCTAAGAGTTGCTTTTTTGAGTTAGTTTTACAACAGATTTTGTCACATCAAGCCAAATGAAGTCCCATTATTATTTTTACCAGCCACACAGTCTTCTATTGTATAGATATATTTGATTTTTTTCAACTAATAAACATTTAATTTTCCATTTTCTTCCATATTATAAACAACGCTGTAGTGAACACTCTTTCACGTACATCTTTTAAATGTGTGGTCCTTACTTTAGAATTGCTAAAAGGGAAATGTTGGGCCAACGTTAGTCAAATTTTCACTTTCATTCTGATAATAAAGTGCCTATTTATTCACATCCCCACCAACATTTTATCAATCTTTTGCCATTCAAATGGGTGTTCATTGGTATTTGAGGGCATATTTCCCACGTTTCTAGTGAAACTGAGAGATTCTGTCAGTGTACATTGGCCGATTGTATGTAGTATGTGGATTATTTATTACACTCCACTCATTTTACCTTTAGATGGTTTATCTTTTTTATTTAGAAACCTTTTATATATTTTGGGTATTAAACTTTTGTTGGTATAAATATAGTATTTTATCTCAACCTGTCACTTTTCTTTTTCTCTTCTTATTTAACTTTTAATTGGAAAATAATACAAATGCAAAAAAGTATATAAGTAAAAGTGTTGGGCTCAATCAATTATCATAAAGTAAACACATCAATTCAACCACAATCTAGGCCAAGAAATAGAACATTTACACACCCAAGAAGCCCTTCTTTCACCCTCTCCATCACCATTTGGTTCCTCTACTCAAAGCAACAGTAACTATCAAAAGATGAATTTTTCCTTTATAAAATTTATATGAAGGAATTATACACCCTCTGTTTTTTTGTGTCTGATTCCTTGTTGCTGTTAGTCAGGACCATGCTTGTGAAATTCATCACATTTTGCATGCAAATGTAGACTTTTGTTGTTATATAGCTTTGCATTTAAGAACTATGCCATACTGTGTTCACCCATTCTACTGTTTTTCTATTAGTATTTAGAGTTGATGTACAATATTATATGCTGTTGGTATATAAGATAATGATACACAATTTTTAAAGGTTATACTCCCTTAATAGTTATAAAATATTGGCTATATTCCTTGGACCTTGGACCATAAAGAAGGCTGAATGCTGAATAATTGATGCTTTTGAACTGTGGTGTTGGATAAGACTCTTAAGAGTCCCTTGGACTGCAAGAAGATCCAACCAGTCAATCCTAAAGGAAATCAATCCTCAATATTCATTAGAAGGACTGATACTGAATCTGAAGCTCCAATACTTTGGCCACCTGATACTAAGAGCCAACTCATTGGAAAAGACCCTGATACTGGGAAAGATTGAAGGCTGGAGGAGGAGATGACAGGAGATGAGATGGTTGGATGGGTATCACTGACTCAATGGACATGAGTTTGAGCAAGCTCCAGGAGATGGTGAAGGACAGGGAAGCCTGGCTTGCTACAGTCCATGGGGTCACAAAGAGTCAGACACTACTGAGCGAATGAAAAACAACAAATATTCCTTATGCTATATGATATTTCCCAGTAGCTTACTTGTTTTATACATAATAGTTTTTGCCTCTTAATTCTTATCCCCATTGTTGCGCCTCTCCCATCCTGTCTCCCCAGTGGTAACCACTAGTCTTTTTCTATATCTCTGAGTCTGTTTCTTTCTTTTCTTTTCTAGGTTCCACTTAAGTGATTATCATATATCATTTGTTCTTTTCTGTCTAACTTATTTCACTAAGCTTAATACTCTCCAAATTCATTCATGTTGTTGAGACGTGGTAGAATTTCACTTTTTATGGCTGATCAGTATTCCATTGGGCTTCGCAGGTGATACCCTGATAAAGAATCTGCCTGCCAAGCAGTAGACACAGGTTTGATCCCTGGGTTGGGAAGAGATGGTCCCCTGGAGAAGGAAATGGCAACCCACTCCAGTTTTCTTACCTGGGACAGAGAAACCCGACAGGCTGGGGTTGGCAAAAGAGTCAGACACAACATAGTGACTACAGAGCAACAACAAATATTCTATTATATGATGTGGGTGAGTGCACGTGCTCAGTCATTCGGTCGTGTCCAACTCTTTGCATTGTCCATTCATCTGATGATGGACACTTAGGTTGCTTCTATACCTTGGCAATAGTAAATAATCCTGCTATGAACCTTGTGCATGTATCTTTTAAAATTGGTGTTTTTGCTTTTTTCTATCCAGGAGTGGAGTTTCTGGCTTATATGGCAGTTCTATTCAGATCCTGAGATGATGTGGCTGCTGCAGAAACATACCACATGAAGTTTGCTGGGACCACTTTAGAACCAAGAGAGCCTGGGGATGCAGTGAAATCATAGTCCTCTCCTTTGAGTTCATCACTAATGGGGGCAAATATAGGAAAGAGTAAAACACCTTAGTCTGTCCTTCATCCTTGCAGTATTCTTCCAAGACCCCTACAGGAAGAACCTGACACAGAGCCCGCTGGCAAAGCAGAAATGCAGTTTGCAGAGCCCAGCTCCAGGATTACAAAGTAGGGGAGAAGAAAGTGAATTTGGAATCGAGAGGCAATAAATTGATAATTGGCACAGTTGTGTGTCATTTTCTATTGATTTGCAGAACTTCTTTATATACTCTGGCAACAAGTTCTTTATTGGCTACTTGTGTTACAAATATATCACTCTGTTATTTATCTTTTAGACTCTTTATGTTGTCATTTAAAGAGCAAAAGCTTTTGATATAGTTCAATTTATCAGTCTTTTTTTATGGTAGGACTTCGGATATCTTATTGAAGAAGTCTTCTCTACCCTTGGCTATAAGAATATTCTCCAATATTTTCCTTAGAAGCTTTATTGTTTTCATGTTTAGATTTACAATCTGCCTGGAATTGAGTTTTGCATGACTGATGTGAGGTAGGGAGGGATTCAAGCTACATATTCTCCCCCATATTGTTATGCAGTTGACCCAGGAGTATTTCTTGAAAAGGACAACATTCCCACACTGCATCATGTCTTTTGTCTTCAGTCAAGTGTGCAGATATACCTGACTTTCTCTCTGGACTATCTTCCATTGCATTGGCCCCACTTGCCCAGCCTTGAACCAACACCACAGTCCTAATTGCTATAGCTTTATAATAATCTTGATTAATAAATAGAATCCATCCTCCCACCTTCTTTTAAGGAGTTTCTCGATTATTCTTCACCCTTTATATTTTCAGTAAAATTTCAATCAACTTGTCAATTTGCTTTAAAAAAATTCTGGTATTTTTGTTGGGTTGCTTACATGTATAGATCATTTAGAGAGAACTGACATAGCTAGAATATTGAGCTATTTGAACATAGTATATAGATATTTGAAACTTTGAACATCATATATAGATCAACTTATTTAAATCCTTTGTATTATTAGTAATATTTTACATTTTCTTGTGTGAAGCCTGTTTAGGTTTATTCTTGGGATGTGGAAATTTAATGCTATTGCAAATAATTTTTTTTCATTTTCAATTTCTGTTTATTATTGATAAATGACTGGAAAATATAAGCAGCTGCATTTTGTGGTGATTTTTCAATTTCTACATGGTAAATCTGATTATTCTTTTTGTTGATGTTTCTGGGTTTCCTCTCTTGCTTTGGAAGGCCTTCCTTATTCAAGCCTATAAAATAAATTCTACATTTTATTTTTATACATGTAGAGTTTTGCTTTTAAATGTGTAAATTTCTAACCCACTTCCATTTAGTTTTATTAAAGAAAAATGGGTCTAGTTTCCTTTTTATAATATTCTAAGTTTTCACATACACACCTGTGTTAGTTTCCAGTCTCTCTCTCTTTTTTCACTGATATACTTGTGTTCTCTTATGTAATAATACACTATAATGGCTGTATGTAAAATATATTTTAGTTACTTTTTAATGGTATTTCTTGATAACATAGAGGCCTCATTATTTTTTTTCCAAAATTCTCTTGTCAATTCTAGAACATTTTTTCTGTATGAATATTAGAATAACATTGTCTATATGTTGAATACAAATGAATTGAATCAACTAATTAATTTAGGAAGAATTGACATCTTCAGAGGCTTTCCCTACAGGAACATAATATATCAATTCATTCATTAAAGCTTCTTTTATGTCTCCAGCATAATATCATAGGTCTTTAAGTTTAATTTTCATTGCTTTATTTTTGAAATTAAGTTTTAGACAATTAATGCATCAACATGATCTAAAATTAAAATTTATGCAGAAAGATATATCCAGGAAGACTCACTCCCAACTCAGCCCCTTCACCTACAAGAAATTATTTTTATTAGTTTCCTGTTTATACTCACAGTACTCTTTGAGCAAAAAGAAGCAACTACAATAAAAGCAGCTTTCTGTGTGCATTATTTAACTGTGCTTTTTGTCATTTAGTAATATTAGCTCAGCCTCTTCATTCCCTTTCCAAGCTGTATACTGTTCCACTTGTGTAGATACCACAGAATTTATTTAAAACAGTCTCTTATAATTTTAAGCTTTTTGTTATTACAAGTTTTCCTTGTAAATACACCATTTTGTACATGTGCAGGTGTATCTGTGGGATAAATTCCCAGTAGTAAGATCATTGGATTACTAGGAATGTTTATTTTTCATTTTGAGAAATATTGCCCAGTTGCCTCCGCAACAGGCATTATTTTGCCCTGAACCAGTGATACCGATGGCTGTCTCCCCAGAACCTCTCCAGCAGCAAGTGCTCTGCAACTGTCGGATTTCCCAACTGGATAGATGAAAACGGGTATCTCAGTGTAGCCCTCATTTGCATCTGTCTTGTTATGAGTGAATTTGAGCGTCTTTATGTTTCAGAGTCATCTGAGAATTCTTTATCTCCCCATGATCAGTCTGTATCTGTTGTTCTGACCTGTTTTCTACTAGGCTCCTCAGGGGATTTGCTTCTGGAAACATTATCTCATTCAGTCCTCACAATTCCCTTATGCTGTAGTCTTCAGAACATCCATTTTACAGATAAGGAAAGGCAGGTTTAGAGAGTTTAGGCCACTTGTATGATGCACACAACTAAATGAGATGCAGAGCTGGAATTCTGATCTATTTGTATCTGACCTCAAAGTACCCTTTCCTCCATGTTACCTTGACTCTCCAGTGGGTCAACCCTTATCTGATCTCTGAGTCCCACTCCAGGACCCCAGGTCCAGAGTTAGGCAGCCTCTGCTTGAATGTCTCTGGTGACAGGAATCAAGCAGTCTGCCCCACTTTCTATTTTTCTTTCTTTTTGTCTATTTTGAAAAACTTTACATAAAGAAAAGTTTAATGCCACTTCAATGGCATTAAGTAAATATACACTTTTGTGCAACACCCCCCCACTCATCTCCAGAACTTTATCATCATTTTAACCTGAAACTGAAACCTACTAAACATCTCCCATTTCCCCTCCCCCCAGCCCCAGGAAAACATCATTCTTCCTAGCTCTATCAATCAAGTTCTTCATGTAAATGGAATCATACAGATTTCTCCCTTTGTAACTAATCTATTTCAGTAAGCATCATGTCTTTAAGGTTCATCCATGTAGTAGTATGTATCGCAATTTCCTTTCTTTGTATTTTTTGTTTTCTTTCAATTTTCATTTAACATAAGAGTATAGTTGATTTACACTATCATGTTAGTTTCAGGCATACAGAAAAATGATTAAGTTATACATACATACATACATATGTGTGTATGTATATATATATATATGTTTACCCTTTTTCAGATTGTTTTTCCATATAGATTCAGTTCAGTTCAGTTCAGTTCAGTTCAGTTGCTCAGTTGTATCCAACTATTTGTGACCCCATGGACTACAGCACACCAGGCTTCCCTATCCATCACCAATTCTCAGAGCCTGCTCAAACTCATGTCCATCGAGTTGGTGATGCATTCCAGCCAGCTCATCCTCTGTCGTCCCTTTCTCCTCCTGCCTTCAATCTTTCCCAGCATCAGGGTCTTTTCCAGTGAGTCAGTTCTTAGCATCAGGTGGCCAGAGTATTGGAGTTCAGCTTCAGCATTAGTCCTTCCAAGGATTATTCAGGACTGATTTCCTTTAGGATGGACTGGTTGGATCTCCTTGCAGTCCAAGGGACTCTCAAGAGTCTTCTCCAACACCACAGTTCAAAAGCATCGATTCTTTGGTGCTCAGCTTTCTTTATAGTTCAACTCTCAGGTCCATACATGACTACTGGGAATTGACTAGACAGAGCTTTGTCAGCAAAGAAATGTCTCTGCTTTTTAATATGCTTTCTAGGTTGGTCATAGCTTTTTTTCCAAGGAGCAAGCATCTTTTAATATCATGGCTAGAGTCAGCATCTGCAGTGATTTGGGAGCCCAAAAAAATAAAGTCTGTCACTGTTTCCATTGTTTCCCCATGTATTTGCCATGAAGTGATGGGACTGGATGCCATGATCTTCATTTTTTGGATGTTTAGTTTTAGCCAAATTTTCACTCTCCTCTTTCACTTTCGTCAAGAGGCTTTTTAGTTCTTCTTCACTTTCTGACACAAGGGTAGTGTCATCTGCATGTCTGAGATTATTGATATTTCTCCCGGCAATCTTGATTGCAGCTTGTGCTTCATCCAGGTTGGCATTTTGCATGATGTCCTCTGCATATAAGTTAAATAAGCACAGTGACAATATATAGCCTTGACATAATCCTTTCCAAATTTTGAACCTGTCTATTGTTCCATGTCTGGTTCTAATTGTTGCTTCTTGACCTGTATACAGATTTTTCAGGAGGTAGGTGAGGTGGTCTGGTATTCCCAGCTCTTGAAGAATTTTCCACAGTTGGTTATGATCCACACAAAGACTTTGGCATAGTCAATGAAGCAGAAGTAGATGCTTTTCTGGAATTCTTTTGCTTTTTCTATGATCCAATGAATGTTGACAATTTGATCTCTGGTTCCTCTGCCTTTTCTATATCCAGCTTGAACTTCTGGAATTTCTCAGTTCATGTACTATTGAAGTCTCACTTGGAGAATTTTGAGCATTACTTTGCTAGTGTGTGAGATGAGTACAATTGTGCAGTAGTTTGAGCATTCTTTGGCATTGCCTTTCTTTGGGATTGGAATGAAAACTGATCTTTTCCAGTCCTGTAGCCACTGTTGAGTTTTCCAAATATGCTGGCATATTGAATGCAGCACTTTTATAGCATCATCTTTGAAGATTTGAAGTAGCTCAACTGGAATTTCATCACCTTCACTAGCTTTGTTTGTAGTGATGCTTCATAAGGCCCACTTAACTTCACACTCCAGGATGTTTGGTTTTAGTTGAGTGATCACACCATCGTGGTTACCTGGGTCATTAAGAACTTTTTGTATAGGTCTTCTGTGTATTCTGGCCACCTCTTCTTAATATATTCTGCCACTGTTAGGCCCATACTGTTTCTGTCCTTTATTGTGCCCATCTTTGCATGATATGTTCCCTTGGTATCTCTAATTTTCTTGAAGAGATCTCTAGTCCTTCCCATTCTATTATTTTCCTCTATTTCTTTGCAGGGATCACTTAGGAAGGCTTTCTTTTTTGTCCAAATTCTATTCTTCGGAATCCTGCATTCAAATGGATATATCTTTCCTTTTCTCCTTTGCCTTCTGCTTCTCTTTTTTTCTCAGCTATTTGTAAGACCTCCTCAGACAACCATTTTGCCTTTTTGCATTTCTTTTTCTTGGGAATGGTTTTGATCACCACCTTCTGTACAATGTCACAAACCTCCATCCATAGTTCTTCAGGCACTCTGTCTATCAGACCTAATCCCTTGGATCTGTCACTTCCACTATACAATCATGAAGGATTTGATTTAGGTCATACTTGAACGGTCTAGTGGTTTCCCATACTGCCTTAAATTTAAATCTGAAGTGTCAATAAAGAGTTCATGATCTGAGCCAGAGTCAGCTCCTGGTCTTGTTGTTTTTGCTGACTGTATAGCGCTTCTCCATCATTGGCTGCAGAAAATATGATCAATCTGATTTCAGTGTTGACCATCTGGTGATGTCCACATGTAGAGTGATCTCTGTGTTGTTGGAAGAGGGTGTTTGCTGTGACCAGTGTGTTCTCTTGGCAAAACTCTGTTAGTCTTTGCCTTGCTTCATTTTTTTTCTCCAAGGCCAAACTTGCAGTATCTCGCGACTTCTACTTTTGCATTCCAGTCACCTATGATGAAAAGGACATCTTTTTTGTTGTTGTTGTTGTTAGTTCTAGAAGGTCTTGTAGGTCATCATAGAACCATTCAGTTGCTTCAGCATTGCTGATTGGGGCATAGGCCTGGATTACCGTGATATTGAATGGTTTGCTTGGAAATGAAGAGAGATCATTCTGTCATTTTTGAGATTACACCCAAGTACTGCATTTCAGACTCTTTTGTTGACTATGAGGGCTACTCCAATTCTTCTAAGGGATTCTTGCCCACAGCAGTAGATATAATGGTCATCTGAGCTAAAGTCACCCATTCCAGTCCATTTTAGTTCACTGATTCCTAAAATGTTGATGTTCACTTTTGCCATCTCCTATTTGACCACTTCCAATTTACCTGGATTCATACACCTAATATTCTAGGTTCTTGGGCAGTATTGTTCTTACGGCATTGGACTTTACTTCCATCACCAGTCACATCCACAACTGGGCATTGTTGTTGCTTTGACTCTGTCTCTTCATTCTTTCTGGAGTTTCCTCATTCTTCTCCAGTAGCATATTGGGCACCTACTGACCTAGGGAGTTCATCTTTCAGTATCATGTCTTTTTGCCTTTTCATACTGTTCATGAGGTTCTCAAGGAAAGAATCCTGAAGTGGTTTGCCATTCCCTTCTCCAGTGGCCTGCATTTTGTCAGAATACTCCATCATGACCCACCCATCTTGGGTGGCCCTACATGGCATGGCTCATAGTTTCATTGAGTTAGACAATGCCATGATTCATGTGATCAGTTTGGTTAGTTTTCTGTGATTGTGGTTTTCATTCTGTCTACCCTCTGATGGATAAGGATAAGAAGCTTGTGGAAGCTTTCTGATGAGAGGAACTGGCTGTGGGGAAATCTAAACTGAGTCTTGCTCTGATGGGCTGGGCCGTGCTCAGTAAATCTTTAATCCAATTTCCTGTTGATGGACAGGGATGTGTTCCCTTGTAGTTTGGCTTGAGGCCAAACTATGGAGGGGTAATGGCAGTGGCGACTTTCTTCAAAAGGACTATGGCAGCATGCCGTGGCTCCCAGGACTGTTGCATTCCATGCCCCTGATCCTGTGGCAGGCCACTGTCAACCCATGCCTCCACTGGAGACTCCTGGACACTCACAGGCAAGTCTGGCTCCGTCTCTTGTGGGGTCACTGCTCCTTTCTCCTGGGTCCTGGTGAGCACTAGGCTTTATTTGTGCCCTCCAAGAGTCTATTTCTTCAGTCCTCTGGAAGTTCTATAATCAAATCCCACTGCCCTTCAAAGTCCAGTTCCCTGGGGCTTCTCAGTCCCTTTGTCAGGTGCCCAGGTTGGGATATCTCTCATGGGCTCTAGAACTTTCCTAACAGTGCGAGAACTTCTTTGGCATAATTGCTCTCCAGTTTGTGGCTTGTCTGCTAGGTGGTTCTATGGTGGGGCTAATGGTGACCTCCTCCAAGAGGCCTTATGCCACATGCTGGGCCTCCCAGCCTTTTGCAGCCAGAGCACCTGTCCCCACAGCATGGTCTGTTCTCCTTTGTGCCTCCAGTAGCCCCTTGCTGCATCCTAGGACTGAAACCGGTTACCTGAGATTAGGATTTGAACCCACGTGGCTGGGACTCGAACCCAGCCAAAACCCTACTTGGGACTTGCATCCACATGACTGGGCCTTGAACCTAGCCAAAGCCCTGCTTGGGACTTGAACCCATGAGGCTGGGACTCAAACCTAGACAACACCCACGGTACCTGGTTTCAGGATCTAATGAAGCTAGGGCTCTTGATGTCTCATTGCAGAAAGAAATCAGGGAAAGACAAAGTGATAGGTTAGAAGTGGATTTATTCAGATACAGAGAAACGCACACTCCTCAGACAGAATGTGGGCCATCGCAGAGGACAAATGTGACCCCGACATTTGGGTGGTTAGTTTTTATAGGCTGGGTAATTTCATATGCTAATGAGTGGGAGGATTATTCCAACCATTTTTGTGAAGGGGCAGAGAGATCCAGGATCTGGGCCACTGTCCACACCTCGGTCTCTTAACTGTGCCTTGGAACTGTCATGGCACCTCTGGGTGTGTCATTTCACTTCCCGATTGAGGATCAGTTCTAGTCTTGTCTGCCATCTCAGTGCCACTTGATTCTAATTGGTTTATGCTGTGTCCTTGGGCTATGTCATCCTTTCAAAGTTGTGCCCTGCCCCTTTCCCTCCTGTTACAGGACTGAGTAACAGAGCTGAGAACAGAGCTTCTACTCCCTATTCTATCGCCAAGAGAAGGCACAGGCCTTTCTGCTCTTCGGGAGACCCCCCAGCTTCCTCTTCCCCATCCCACCCCTCCTGCATTGGGCAAGGCTGCATGGCCATGGTACATGTTGACAGAATTGACTTGCAGAGAAATGGGTGAGATCCTACACAATTTGGGTTTTCATCTGTTCAAACCAACAGTCAACTGGATAATTAGCTGATTCAAGAAGTGGGAGATTGACAGCAATTTTGAAAAGCACAGCAACTGACAGAAGCCAGGCTCAGATGAATGGAAAGGGAACAAGCTTTGTTGAACACTTCCTAAGGTTATTACAGGGAAGATGTTTAAAATAACTCTAGAAAGTTCTCTACTGCCAGGCCAAGAACCAGCCCTCTGCATCATCTGAAAGACTGTTGATTCTTGTGGGAGCTTTTATCCATGTCAATGTGCCCCTCCTTAGAAAACAAATGTATTACAACAGATTTAACCATGGAGCAGCAGGTGATAGGGGAAATTAGCTAAGATATACAGGAAATTCTGAGCCTTAAAGGTCCACCAAAAAATGACCAATGAGGGGTAATCTTCATAGTTGTTATCATCAGTACGGAGACCCACTGGAGGATGCTCAGCTTAGCTGCTGAGGATGGGCCAGCATAAGACAGCAGCTCCGATCCTTCCCTGAGGAGTGTTTTCCATGCACCCAGAGGAGCGGCTGTGACCAGCAATTTCTGGTGGTGCTGCTGCCTTCCTGCCAGGCTCCTCCAGAAGCAGGCCAGGAGTCACAGACCTCAGACTCCAGCTCTGACGTTGGCCATCCTCAAAGTGTTCCTGGAGAAGCAAGACATAACAAGGGCTGACCCAGCATGGCCATGAGGGTGATAGGAAAGAGACCCCCAAATTCTGTGGCTGGGGCTGTGTGCACAAAGCAGGGCACAGTAGGGAAACATGGGGTTGGGGCCGCGCAGACTGGAGTCTAAATCCTGGTTCTGTTAACTCTGAGTCCTTAGAGAAGTCACTCAGCCCTTCTGAACCTCAATTTCTTTCTCTAAAATGAGGGATTAAATATTTGCCCTAAAGAGTTATTAGGAAGATTCAATGAGACAATGTGTTTTAAAGGTTCTGAGAGACCTCAACGTACAGAAATTATTGACACTTATTGTCCTTGTTGTTACTGTTGTTCAGCACTTGGTCATGTCCGACTCTTTGCCAGAGTCCTTACTCTTCCCTAATTCATCAGGTCTGTGCCCCACGTCTTGCAACAATTAAGTCCAGATTTTAGAATTCTACCATGACCAGGGGAGAGATGAGACTCACAGGGAATAGCCCAAATCCGAGGCTGCAGTGGTGGGTTCAAGGCCGTTTGGCTTCATATTGTTTAGTTTGGATGGGCCTTCCCATCCAGTGGTGAACGGCAGCCACTGGGCTGGACGCAGGGGTGGAGGTGGTGCAGAGGACCAGCGGCCAGCCATGTCTTCACGAGGGAGGGCCGCACAGTCCCCAGGCCTGGATGGGCATCCTGGAAATGCCCTTCTCAGAGGGACTTGCCCCAGCCCTCAGCCTCAAGTAGCCTTGATGGTTAACTCTGCGCATCGACTTGACTGGACTCAGGGATGCCCACATACCTGGTAAAATGCTATTTACAGGTGTGTTTGTGAAGCTGTTTCTGGGTAAGATTAGCATGTCTTCCTAACACAAATAGTACATCTCACAGAGAATGGGCTCTGTAAATATTTGTTGAATGCATGGACTAAGGTAAAATCTGCTGAGGGAATTTGCTTGACTTTCAAGATGGTTGGCATCATTGGTAACTTCCACAAATGGTAAAGAGAAAGATCTATGTTTACTTGAATTCTGCAAGGGATAGCTATCAGTGTAGATATTTGCAGGTGGTTAGAGTTTGGATTGACTGAGGGTGTAGAGTTGACTTGCCAAACAAATAGAAGGTAGTGGCCATGAAAGAATGGTATATTTATGAAGAGTAGACAATGTCTGCCCTAGGGAATAAAGAGAAAGCTCTCTGAGATGGTTCCCCACCCCCAACCACCAGCCTCTCTGAAAGCCAGCCCTCCTTCCCACCAAAGGTGTCAATGTTCTGGCTGACATGTCTCAGAAGATTTATTGACGTAATAGACACCATTCTAAAGACTTGGCCCAGGCTCACACATCAAAACTGCAAGTTTGAAAGGATTAGAAACATACTTTGGACACATATTTCATCTTGACTCTAGACTTAATTAAGATATTGCTGGAGCAATATCATAGACAAGCAAAGAACTAGCACTTTATCCAGCCATCCTCTATCCCTGTAAAAAAATAAAATAAACGTGAATTGCATAGAGTGAGGTATTCGTAATTATTTCACGCTGGGAGAAAAAAATGAATGAAAAAGTATCAGGAGCTCATGTCATCAGTTTCATAGATCTATGTTTAATCAGAGCACCTTATACTGAAACACCAGCTTCTTTATTCTAAGATGTTTGTAGGTATCATCAAATCAATATCAGTTGAAATACTCGTTAATGGCATGATCATTTCAAAATTAGACTAATTTTAATTAGCAACAAAAGCATTTTTGGAACAGAAAACCTGTAGCTTTCTCAGCTGATCCGTGCTTCTGCTAACATTTAGAATTTTCCTAAGGGTAAAAAGGCAGGATTTAATTTCCAATGTACATTAATCTTGATTTTTCGTAGCACCCAAGTTACTCTCAGGTAGTAAGTTAAGTTCTTAAGGAAGCTCTTGACCTTTTAAAGGTCTCTGAGGTGCTATTGGGGGCCCACTGAAATCTATTCTATGTGTTATTCCCAGGCAGTCATGAGACGAAAGAACAAAGACACCATGAGTTTCTCATTCCAGAGTTCTTGACCATCCTGATTGTCCTTCTCCAATGATACCATCCACTCATCACCTCCTTCGTTTTACTGCCTCAGGAACTCCAAACTGGAGACCCAAGGTCTACCTTCAGATCTTGCCTAATTATGCTTCACTGGGCCACACATTATTGACCGTCACAGAGTTCTTAGGAAAAAAAAATTGTCTTTATTTGAAATTGTGAGATTTCATCTAAAATCCAGTTTTCTTACTTCTTTTGATGAGCTATAAGATCTGAGTAATGACACCATTTGTCTCCTCCCCAGCACTTTCCACCTTTCCAACAGAGCCCCAGTTCTGTTTGACTATTTTCCTACCTTTTTTAAATTATTGACCCCAGACCCAGGAAACGCACGTGATCTTCTAAACCAAACAATGTACTCCACTCTCTTAGGATCTATTATTGGTCCAAGAGTGGCAGGTGACCTGAGTGTGTCCAATCAGAATGAAAGAAACAACTCACAGACTCTGGTTAGAGAGAGAGCCTGTGGTTATTCTCGTTTACACCAAAGAGAAGAAAAGAAAGCAAGCACCCCAGCTGTATGGCCCACCAGCCAGCAATCATGAGAAGAGCCAGGCAGAGGAGAAAGCCAAAGCTGACTAAAGGCAGAAAGGCAGAGATAGAAGGAAGAAAGGAAGGAAGGAAAGGAGGAGAAAGAGAGAGAGAGAAAGACACAGATCCTTCGTTTTTTAATATTTATTTATTTTTAATTGATTGATGATTGGTTTACAATATTGATTTGATTTCTGTCATACATCAACGTGAATTAACCATAGGTGTACATATGTCCCCTCCCTCATGAATCTCCTTCCCACCTCCCAGATTCTTGATGGAACTGTTGTTAGAACATGCATCAAACCCAATACCTCTAGATGTTCAATAACATAAAACGAGCCCTCCCCACAAATCCTACTTGAAAACACAGTTGGAGTCAGTACATACGATTTCTACTCTAGAGCAAACAGTTCCAAATTACTGATGCTGTTCACATCCTTCCCTGCCATAGCGACCAACTCTGGCCTGTATCGTTGGAGTCTCCGCCACCCTTGACTATCTTCCAGATACCTAACTTGAATCTTTGGATATTTATCAAGGTGTTTGAATGTTTATTCATAGAAAAGAGGTAAGTTGGATGTGAAGTGTTCCTTGTATGTTCCTTGTATGTTCAGGTGTTCCTTGAAGTGTTCCTTCCATGTCATGATCAAAAGTGGGGAGATAAGACCTAAACTAAGGAGACTGAGAGTTTCAAGGAAAATAAGAG